>NC_090762.1:38935009-38940009 GCF_036898095.1 Palaemon carinicauda | reverse complement strand
CCAGAGATAGAACTTTGGACATGGAAAACTCCATAACATTGGTAGATGGTCCGGTTGCGGATCTGGATTCAATATCCGGATTTGCATTTTTCACAAATCTAAAGATTACGTAATAAAATAATTGACAGATATTGACGAGATTGGATTTTTACCATTTTAAAATGGATAAATATTATTCCTTGGAAGAACCCATGAAGCTCTGGAGGTGATACGGGTAAAAGTCAAGATTCTGAATGAATATTGATTTACACTGGCTGTCAATTGAAGCAAGAATTGAATTTAAAATCTATACAATAACCCACCAAATTATCAAAACCTGTCGTCCAAAAATAATTAAGAAAATGGCTACATATTGCTCAGCTAACAAATCGTGTCGACACGACAATAGTTAGAGATAGTTTCCAACTATTGAAACCTAGATATATGTCTACTGTAGGCTCCAGAGCCTTTAAATACGCGATAGGCTCCCACGAGACATCCAAATGATAGAAGACATTGAGACGTTCATGAGGAAACTGAAGACTTTCTTATTCCATGAGACGTATGACAGTGACGACTCAACAGATTACTGTGAACAGACAAGATATAATGACAGTGAAGGTCGTGCAGAGAGCGGGGTTCCCCTGCTGTATGGGACCGGAAAAGCTGCCGTCAAAGCAAACATTGCACTATTCACCATCTACAATCATCATATGAAAAAGAGGCGTTATCCGTAGACTTAAGGTAAACACTACAATGCATTCAAAACAATCTTTACTAATATATATATATATATATATATATATATATTTATATATATATATATATATATATATATATATTACTAATCACTCAAAAAACTGCATATGACAGATATTAAAGTGTAATATCCACAGGAAACAGGAAAGGAAAAGACCAGGTACCAAGGGCTTTCATGTATTATAAAGTGTTTCATAAAGTGTTACAGTGAGTTAAAGAATGATAATGATCTGCATATTACCAGGCGGATAAGTCTAATATTTTTGTAATAATGGATAAAGATGAGTATGTGGGGAAAAATGGATAATCTGTTGTCGGATAATGAAACTTATTCTGAAGTACGTGGAAATCCCTTAGAAACTGTAAATAGTAATTTCAATAAGAAATTAATATCCATCTTGAAAGAATATGATGCATTCATTAAACAATTTTCTTCCCAATGTGCCACATTACCGTATATGCACGGTCTTATCGAAACTCACAAGATTAATAACCCTGTCCGGCCAATAATCAGTTCAGTTGGTAGTGTTTCTTACAAATTTTCAAAGTGGTTAGTTTAAGTCCTCATGCCTATTGTTGGAAACATATGAAGAATAATACAGATTTTGTTAACAAGTTGCTTAATGTTTGCATCGATTTTAACTTTAAAATGGTGAGTTTTGATGTAACTTCTTTATTTACGAAGGTTCCAACGAATTAAGTAAACATGTTTTACCTTTATCCCATGACCAAATTATTGAATTGATAAAACTATGTGTTGAAGACTGAATTTTTTTTTTTTAATGGAAAGTACTACCTGAAAAGTTTGGAATGGCAATTGGTAATCCCTTATCCCCAGTACTCAGTAACCTTTACATGGAATTTTTCGAAGTTAAACTGATACCCGCGATTTTGCCTAAAGGGCTCTTTTGTTTCGTTATGTTGACGATATTTTTTTATGTTTGGCCTACGTATGAGAATCTAAATGTTTTTTGGGATAAGTTAAATAGTTTAGTATTCTCCATAAAATTCACTAATGAAGAAGAGAATAATAGTAAATTGCCATTTTTCGATGTTTTGGTGCATAGAAATTATAGAGGATTTGTTTTTTATATTTACAGGAAACCTACTAACGTTTGTTCCCACATTCATTTTTATTCAAACGATCAAGCCAGTGTAGAAGTTTCTGTTTTTCCTGTATGTTTTTAAGGGCTTTAAGGATTTGCAGCCCGGAATTTATAGACGAAGAATTTCGTAAAATTAATGACATAGGAATTAAATGAAAATATCCTAAAGTTTTAATTGACAAGTCTCTACAGAAGCTAAACATACATTTTATTCCGACAAGAATAGGGAACCTTTTAAGAATGAGAATGTGCTGGCACTTCCATACAATGAAAACTTTGCTTATATCAAAGACTTATTGAAAATATTCAAGGTAAATTTAGTTTTTAAAAGTTCAGGAACAGTAGAGAATGTCCTAATAAAAAAATTCGCCAAATTATTGTAATGGCTCCAATTACACAATTCCATGTATTGGGTGTGACAAGAATTATTTGGGTTAAGCTGGAAAACTACTTAACAACCGAATTAAACAACATCGATATGCAGTTAGGGTATTTTATTATAAAACAACAATTGTTTATTCATATTTAACGACTATTAATCATTTTAACATATTCACGATGCTTTGGTTGTTTGTGTCTTTTATTTTAGTTTTGGTAGGTTTCTTTACTGTATGATTTTATTTTCTATTTCACTCTGTACCCTGAAGAAGAGTACATAATACACGAAAGCGCTTGGTACCTAATATTTTCCTTTCCTGTTTCCTGTGGATTATATATATATATATATATATATATATATATAAATATATATATATATATATATATATATTACACACTAGAAGTGAACATGTGTATGACTCTGCTTGTAATGAAAAAATATTTTAAAGAATATTCATATAATAAATGTGGATAACAGCAACAGTGATCACAGTAACACTTATACGTACAAACAAATTTACATATGTCTTAGAGAGTAATGATATTTAAACCTTCCTCAGTTAGTTGATATTTATTTATGGAGGAGCTAGGAGAATTGTATATAAGGAGGTAATATAACCTTTTATCTATTAACATGAGAGAGAGAGAGAGAGAGAGAGAGAGAGAGAGAGAGAGAGAGAGAGAGAGAGATTGGTGAAATGGAAATTCAGTCATAGATGAACAATCTGAATGGTAGTGGTAATAACTACCAATTCTGAGAAATTTCCACTTCGGAAGGAAATTGTATAAAAGCTTCTGTTTACTGATCTAATACTTACTTCAGCATCACTCCCCAACTTCAAAGAATAGTAAGTTCTACTCATTTGACGTAACCGAAAAAGACATTTCTATCAGAAGTAGGCACAAATAATGAGCGAAAAGCATAGAAAAAAAAATATTATCAAATTATCTAAAGTAACCCTATACCTATCAGTTGCAAATTAAACTGAACACATTAAAAAACTTATGCTAAGGGTACAAAATTTACTTATGATTCAATATTTTATTATGTCGATGTAATATCAATATTACAGGCATTTTCTTTTTTCAGTCCTTTTTCGTTTTATCGTCTTTTATATGTGTTTTATATATTATTCAAAGCAAAAGCTGGGTTAAGATAATAAACTTACATTAAAAGATACATTTATATTAAAAACGATTTTCTTCAGCTCATGTAGTTTTATTTGACAAATTCCCAAATAAGAACGATGTACTTCAAAACCAAATTGAATAATAATTCTCTCTCTCTCTCTCTCTCTCTCTCTCTCTCTCTCTCTCTCTCTCTCTCTGGAAATGTAAATATAGATTTGTGTTAATATATAATGACTAAATTTAAATTATTCTAAAGTGTAATGAAATGTCATGTGATTTTTTTTATAACAATCTTATCTTATAGCTTATAACATGAAATACATCATCGATTCAAGTGCCACACTTAATATCATTCCCTAGCCCAATATATTTAGTGAGAGAAGCTATTGGGGAAAATTATACATATATTTTGGGGGTAAAATTTAAGTTATCGAAAAAAGACAAAAAGAATCGCTTGACGGGAATGATTAGAGTAATGAAGACGTTAACCGGATTAAAATGTTAATTAAGCATAAGAAACGCACTTTAATTTTATGAATAGATTACCCTTAGATATGAATATTGAAAGTCTCTCTCTCTCTCTCTCTCTCTCTCTCTCTCTCTCTCTCTCTCTCTCTCTACAACTATAAGTATTCTATATTATACTTTATTAGAAAGTAGTCTTTTATTTTATTTTATGAATCAAATTGCCACGGATGTGAGACTCATAAGATTAGGTAAACGTATTGTTTCACACGATACATAATTCAATACTTAATAATTGTACAGTATCTAATGGTTTAATAGGAAATACCGACTACAAATAAGAGCTGTATACATATGATACTTTACAAAGATGTCAAAAACGTGTATTAATAAATTATCTCAGTCATGTATAAAATCTTTGAGATTTTCCACTTTTGCCCTTTTTATTCTATACGTTAACCAAATTCTAATATCACATTCATCGCGATAAGTGTTTAAATTCTTATTTTATATATTATGGTAAAAGAAACAAAGGTCAACCATGACTTCCTATTAACAATGCATTAATAGAGTAAATACTGATCATCATGACTATTAACGTGCGATTAAAGAATAAGTATATTTTCCAAAATTGGAAGGGTAAAGTAGATTTCACATGCAATTTGTTATTCGTAAATGCATAGATGTATGCTAATACAAACACATAGATATACTATGTAAGCACAAACACATAAACAGACAAACACACACACATGCACACACACACACACACACATACACACACACATATATATATATATATATATAAAATGTATATATACATATATGCATATGTGTATATATATATATATATATGTGTGTATATATATATATATATATATATACACATATATATATATATATATATGACATCAACTTTTCTTGTACGGAAGTGTTCAAAAACACTCATGAGGAGTATTATTTCTCAGGTTCGCCCTGTAATGATAAATTACCTGAAATTACCTGAAATTAGTGATGAAATTTCACGAATATATGACTTCTTTCCAGACAGCCAGTCAATATTAAGTCTTGTAATATGAAAGATATTGGCCACAAGTTAGAATTTATCTCCATCACTGTGGAAACTAATCACTTTTTATCCAACTGAGTGTTATCAGTTTTTCAAATGATATTTAACGGCTC
>NC_090762.1:38919514-38924514 GCF_036898095.1 Palaemon carinicauda | reverse complement strand
GCTTGCATGGATAAAGGTGAGAACCAAGCATTGTTAGGGTTTTCGTAATGTTTTATGGTAATCATTTTCCGTTGCCTAAAGCCGTCAAAGCACCAATATAAAAATAAATTCCTTCCTCTCTGATAGATATATATATATATATATATATATATATATATATATATATATATATATATATATATATATATATATATATTGTGTACTATTAAACTAATTTTGATACTTGTACAATACTTTCGCTTAGGTATAATTGGTGAAGCTAGGTCGTCCTGGGTTATCATCCTGCGTTCATCTTTCCTATTTATATTATTGGTAAGACTTTATATTAGATTTAATTCGAAGGGTGAATGTTATAGTGAATACATTATACAAAATTATATGGCTTATATTTATAGCTTCAGGACAGTGTTTGATGTCGGAATGTATTTCATTTTCCAGGATATCATTTATCCATATGTTTAATTGAAGTGGCTTAGTCCGAGGATAAATTCCCTGTTTCTTACATTGGCGAGCACTTCCAACATTATCGGTAATTGCTTATTAGGTTTATATAGATTATATATGCAATTTACGATTTATTCATATATACTTTGTTCAAATTGAATTTATATAATTTCCTTTCTTTTATTATATTTTGATATATTCCTTTTTGTTGTTTATACAGGTGAGGTTGGAAAAGCTGAAAGTAGTTTGGAAATTACCCCTAGATATAACCACCTTCAAGCAATCGAAATAGACAATTTATAGCATTTTTATTTTTCTGAAATGTTTATAATAAATTTGGTGAATTGTTTTGAAGAGTTTTCCTAACTACCATTGTAGAATGTTCAAATTTCAGCTTATGGCGCCAAACGTGGGGCTTTGATGCAGACTGCTGAATTTGCCGGAGTAAAATTCTTGTGTTTAGGGGTTGCTCAGAGACCAATAATTTATTTTCTTTTCTAGCACGTTATATTTGTTAAACATGAACAAGTTACAGGTATTTGTAGGTCAGCGGAAGACTATTAGGAAAAAGGTCACGGAATGTTTTAATAAGGTTAATAATTATGATTCCTTTAATCCTTCTGAGCGTTTGTCTGAGAGAGGTATTCTCTTAAACTATAAGGAAAAGTTGTCTGATCTTGATAGTAAGATTCTAGCTGAGAAATTCTTTAATAGAGAAACTGTAGTTGAGGCTGATTTGGAAACTGAATTAAATTCCTGTCAAGATTATTTGGATAAAATTGAAAGGTTATTGCCCTTGCTTGATGTTTCTGCAAATCCTTGTTCTAATGTAACTGATACTGCTAGAAGCTTGCTTAAGCAGCCCACAGCTCCTCTTCCAAAATTTAGTAGTAGAGAAGGGGAAGATTTTTTAAGGTTCATAACTGAGTTTGAAAACACAACCAGTGCATTTAGTTATCCAGATAGGGATTTGTTGCTTTTACTAAAACAGCAAATAGATGGTAGGGCTAAGTATTTGTTGTATAGCTTGGAAGCTGACAAGCAATCTTATAAAGATGCCAAGGAGTTGTTGGTTTCAGCTTTTGCTTCTAAAGAAGCTAGAATAAATTCTACCATCCAGAAATTGTTGAATCTTAAGCTTGGAGAGAAGAATGATCCTTTTATATTTATCTCAAATCTGAGAACTATTTGTGAGGCTGTTAGGACGTTAAAAATTGATGCTAATGAGTTTACAAGGTTTTTTGCTTGGCGTGGTATTAATGATAATTTCAAGAGTCACTTGGTTCAAATCACCACGAAAACTCACCCCTCTTTGGATGATATTCTCGATAATTTTTTTAATGCTAGTGAGAGATACGAAAGTACTAAAGGTAAAACTCCTCAAGAGATTAAGTTTAGAAATAAGTTCAGAAATACTCCTGTTAAAGATAGTACTGATAGTTTGGCCATTAAAACTAAAGTAATGGAAAGTAAATCTTCTGTACCAAACTGTCTCCTTTGTAGTAGAAGTGATAGTAAGGAAACTAATCATTATGTTAATAAATGTCAGAAATTCTCTACTCCTGCAGAAAAAGTTCACATAATTGAGTCTTTCGGAGGTTGTGTAAAATGTGGAATGTTAAACCATATGTCTAGCGAGTGTAGGTTTAGGTTTAAAAAGCGTTGCATAAATTGTAATGGTTATCACTTGAGTTACCTTTGTGTGTCAGAATCTGCAAGGGATGGATCATCTCGGACTAATAAACTTAATTCTAATGCCAAACTGGAGGCTAGCAGTGGAGTTGCTGTAACACACCAGTACTCGACGAGTTCCATATTGCCCACATTTACTTTTTCTCTTGAGGGCAATGATAGTGTCTATAGGGGTTTGAAGGACAGCGGTTCTCAGAGTACATTTGTGTCTGCTAGATTAGCAGATTCACACAATTTTAAAATTGTTCACTCAAACATTGAGCTCACTGTCAAAGGATTTAATGAGAGTAAAAGGTACTGTACCAAAGTTATTAAGATGCCTCTTAGGATTGGAGATTCAGTGGAGCATATTTTGGCAATTGTGGTTCCGGAGATAAGCATTAATTTGGAGTTACCCTTCCTGGGTGAACTTGTTGAAGCTGTGCACAGTAAAGGGTTAGTTCTTGCTGATAGATTGTTGAATAGTAATTTGAGGAAAATTGATAATGTGCATCTTTTGCTGGGCACAGATTCTTTTAGTTGCTTAACGGGAAAAGAGATAGTGATTGGTAATGTGAGTCCCTCTGTGTACATTGAATCTAAGGTAGGAATAATGCTCACTGGTAATATTGAAGCTTTGCTTGCCAATTTCAGAGGTACAGATGGGGGATTGGGAGCTTGTTTATCAGTAAGTAAGGAAGCTAATTGTTCAAATATCCATGTTTATAGCAATTCTTTTTTTCTTAGCAATAGTGTTGATATTTTGGAAGAGAATTGCCTATCAGGGTTTACTACTAATACATTTTTTTTCAGTCCTTAATGATAAGGGTGATATTTTGGAGGGACAATTGCAGCGTGCCACTGATCAAATTCTCGATTCTGAGTGCAAATATTTCTTGAATTATGATCAAACGAATTATTGTGAAACTAATACAGACCTTGACGAAAAGTTAACTGAATTTACTTTAAAACAGATTAGTAGAAGATCTGATGGAAGGATAGAAGTTCCTTTGTCATGGAATACCAAAGTGTCTCATTTACTTTCTAAAATTGAAGTGTTATCTAAGCTCATACTTAAGTCAAACCTTAAGAAGCTCAGGAAGAATGAAGGTCATTTACAATTAGTTGATCAAACTTTTAAAGAGCAGATTAAGTTGGGTATCATTGAGCCAATATATGATTTAGAGGTTTACAAGGCTGAACATCCCTACTTCTCTTTTTTGCCTCATATGCCTATTTTTAAGCCAGACAGAGAGTCGACTAAATGTAGGGTAGTGTTTTTGTCTAATCTCAAGGAATCTTCTAAAAGCACATCTTTATCACATAACCAGTGTATGTTTTCAGGACCTATTTTGAATCAGAAATTGTCATCATCTTTCCTTAATTTACGGTTTGGTAAGAATTTGTTAGTTTTTGATTTGCAGAAGGCGTTTAATATGCTTGCTTTAAGTGAAGCTGACCAAGCTAGATTACTGTTTTATTGGTACAAGAATGTTAGTAAGGGAGATTTTTCCTTGGTTGCATTTAAGAATGTTAGGCTTCCGTTTGGATTAAGATGCAGCCCATTTTTACTTATGATATCCCTGTATTACATATTAGTTGCACAAGCATCTGACCAGTCAATGTTGTCTGAATTGAAGCATTAAATATATTCACTTATATATATGGATAATGGAGCTGTCACTTTCAATGATTCAGAGAGTTTATATTGGGCTTATAAACATTCCATGTATTTTTGAGCCATACAATTTCAAGGTTCAACAGATTGTCACAAATGATAGGGATTTACAGGATGAGATTGATGTAGAGAATAAAGTAGTCACTCCTGAAATAAATAAACTGTTCGGTCTAACATGGGATAGGTACTCTGATGATATTTTTACAAAGCCCATTAATCTAATTGCTGAAGCCAAGACTAAAAGGTCCCTATTGCAAACTATTGCTTCCCAGTTCGATATCTTTGGATTTAATATGCCATTATTTAACAGGTGTAGATTATTTATGCATAAATTACAGTGTCGAAAGAAACTTGGATGGGATCAATCTCAGGAGTTGCAGAAGGAATGGCAAAATATTTCAAAGCAGTGTAACAGAGCAGCACCTTTACGTATTTCTAGATCTGTTGGTCCTCGTAATGGTGAATATAGTATTGTAGTGTTTACAGATGCCAGTCGTGATATATATGGATGTGTCCTTTATTTGCTTCATAATGAAAACTAATAAGCTTAACTTCGTTTATGCCAAGAATAGACTAGTTAATAAACAGCTAGATGGCAAGTCGATGCCAGCCCTTGAGTTAAATGCAATAAGTTTAGGAGTAGAATGTGCTATGGAAATTTTCAGTGACTTGTCTGGGTCACATTGCATGAAGCCTCTACAGATTGTGAATATGACTTTATATACAGATTCCATTTGTGCTTTACATTGGCTTAATGCATCTTCATCTAAACTAGATAAAATGAATAAACACACAACATTTGTTCGCAACAGGTTTCATAATATTCAGAGAAAGTGTGAAATGTTTCCTGTTACTTTTAAATTTGTTTCTGGTAAGGCAAATCCTGCTGATTTGGTGACAAGATGCGTGTCGTATAATCAGCTTATGAATTCAAATTATTTTTCAGGACCTAGTTTGGATGAAGCCAATATTCCAGAGCTATCAGTCACAATACCAGCATTTGAAATGGGTGAAGAGAACAATTGTTCCCATGGTCTTTCTGTGCTTTTGTCCAGTGCGGAGCCTCTCATTGATATTAAAAAGTTTTCCACTTTTAGGAGACTAGTGCTAGTATATCGGAGAGTTTTGATGTGTGTCCAGAAATGGAAAGTTAGAGCAGGGTTGAAGTGTGATAATGACGATTCTAGTACTCCCTACTTTGCTCAAG
>NC_090762.1:38909514-38912014 GCF_036898095.1 Palaemon carinicauda | reverse complement strand
GACAAATCAACATGTTCATAGATGTTCATTCGATAAATAAATGGGCTGAGGTGCTAAACAATAAACAAAAAATATCCCCCCAAAAATCTAAAAACAGTACACATATTTAATAAATAGAGACTTAGGAAGCTCCGAACGATATGAAAGTATAAAGAATTTATCGTCTCAAAAACTCAACATTAGAAAGAGAGTTAGTGCTCCGATTCTTATTAATATAAAAGCTGTCGGATATGACCTGACACAGCATGTGCAATAAAAAAAAAATACCAAGTACTAATGAAGCCCCCCCCAAAGAATTCCATACAGAAAAAGTATCAGATAAAATTACATTAACCGTTCATATAAGAAACTAAGTGAGAAAGTACAGGTAAAACCAAATCCAGAACCACAATTGTTTTAAGAATAATAATGATATATTCACCAGCTCAAAAGCTGTTAGGTTCTGAATAAAAAAATAAAAAACCCTGATGAAGCCGCATAAGTCTGATGTCAATAATGAAGAATTTATTTTGCAAACTCTAGGATGGGACCAGGGAGGGAGTTTGAACAAAAGGTATTTGAAGGGAGTCACTAGAAACTCTTTGGCTTTAGATATGAAATATCTATTGTGATTAAAAGTATAATTATACCCTAATTATACACACGAATCTTTAGTGGTAAAAATTAAAAAAATACAAGCATATATGCTGGTGAATTCCATTTGCTGTATAACATACCCCATATGACACGGGTAAAATGGAAATAAGAGGAAGAACATCTATCACACAGACACAGACACAAAAACACACAAATGACATCATAATTAAGGAGAAAGTGCTTGTCTCTAGCAAGACCAATCAGCCAAAAGGAATAAAAGAAAATCCATTGGTAAAATTTTATGCCGATAAAAATCCAGAGCGTAAGACACAATACTAACATATATCTCATATCTCGTCACTCCATCTAACAGTAAAGGTATTAAGTATCTAGTTCATTCCATGCCAGGTGAACTAAATCTTGATTGTTAAACTTTTGAAATATATAAACCGCTCTTATCTATTTATTTCACCAAATATTATCATGTAATGCGTGCTAATTATCATGCGATCTAAATGAATCCTCTGAAATGGAAAACAACAGCAGTGCGGTACCTTGTACAATATATATATTTCTTAAACCGCTGAAATAAAAGTGATAAGGATTTTATTACTTGAAAAGCTAGAATATATTATTCACCACTATATCTTTGATATTAAGTATAGGAGTCATCAAAGTTTGTTTAAAACGGTTTCTTAGACATATCCATTAATTGAATGTTTCATTTAAGAGCATTTTCCTCGAAAAACTAAATAATTTCAAGCATAATGAATATATATACATTCGGAAACATAAACACAACACTCATAGGTAAACAAACAAATATTCATATTAATATACGATGAAATATTTTTTTTTCCTCAAACCACTCAAATAACAGTGATGGGGATTTTTATTACTTGGAAGCTAGAATTTATTATTCACCACTATATCTATAACATGCTCTATAGATGTCATTAAAGTACCTGTTTAAAACGGGTTTCTTGGTTGTAAGAAGTTGTGTGTAATTTTTTCTTATTCGTTGAAACATTTATGTCTTTAATTAATAGAATGGAATCCACGTCAATCATGTGTATATTATAAGTGAGTTTATTAAAAGGTGAAACTTATATTTCTGTGCAGTAGTAAAATGATTAAATGAAAATCAGTTGAAAAAAGACCAACGGACTGAAACCCATAAAGACAAATTATATATGAACATAGATATCCCCCATCTTTTCCATGCAGAATGGATAAAATATTGCTAATGGTATTCATATATATTCATATTTTTTTTCTATTTTATCTCTTTTGATAGTATGGAATAGAAAATTTCATTATACCTTTTAAACATCTACTATTTCACTTTTACTTTTCGCACGGTGTGGCATAATTCTTTTACTTATGTACAAGTATTTTGACATAAAAACATATAGGAATTCATTAAAGAAAAGTTGTAATATGCAACCATAAAAAAAGTATTCAAATCAAGGATGTGAGCAGTAGATACAATTTCAACTCTTATTTTTTTTTAAATGTTAGGTGTCACTCGATAGGCAAATGTTCAACTTGTTTTCCTTTGACACTTTCAAAATCCTTGCAAACTTTATGTACTTTTTTCAGAGAGGATAAAGTAAAAGCATAATATAATAATAAATTTTCATTCAAGTTTTTAACATTTGAGAAGTTTTGTAACTTTTGAAATAAAAAAAAAAAAAAACTTTTATAAACCATGTTTACTAGCATTCAAAAATATTTGTCTATAACATTGGATAGTATAGTATTTTACTGTTAAACAGGAATTAATTTTTTTTTTTTATTCATGACAAGTTTCATAACGAAGTTTTTAGGTTTTTAATTACACATAGTGATATTTTCATTATAAGATATGTATGTGAATTTATTTTAAATAAAACACCCATTTAGATGGTGACCAAGAAAGGCT
>NC_090762.1:38901132-38906514 GCF_036898095.1 Palaemon carinicauda | reverse complement strand
ATCTACATAATACTATAGGTTTGCTATTGTCATATAGCCCATTGTACATAATATTGAAACTTATTTGGTAAATTACTTTCACCATGACTGGGTATTTACTACATGAGGAATCTATTGGATAAGATAAGGATATTGATGCGGGAAAGGCAATCACAGGTATATATCATCACTAAAGAAAAATATTATTCGTAAGTTATTGACTGCTGAAAGATATAGATTATAATTACTAGGGATATGTATGTTTCCTGTTATTTAGGTTTCCAAATTTTCATAATTGATGTATAACTTGCAATTTATATTTTCCTTTATGACCCTTTTTTTCATTATAGGAAATAAAAGTGATAAAAACATAAAATCAGGAAAATATGAGTAATACGCAAAGGTAGCCAAGTTCTGGCTTAATATAACGGTCATACTTATATATATTTATTAATATTTTCGTTCAAATTTAATGATATAAAATTTAACAAAATCTAGATAGGGAAAAAAATTGATAATTTCTCAAAAATATAATTTCAAACAACGATATCTATTTTGATTATAATTTACTCGGATGAAAATACGGGTGATTATTCTAAGGTGCCTTAGATATAAGAGTTTTTATATGAAATGAAATCCCCGTTATCCTTATTATTTATAAGGTAAAGATATATCGCTATTGCAATTTACGAACAACAAACCAGTTCTACAATATTAAAGATACCATGATTTATTATTATTATCATTATTATTATTATTATTATTATTATTATTATTATTATTATTATTATTATTTACTTTATGGTGATGATGATGATGATGATGATTATTATTATTATTATTATTATTATTATTATTATTATTATTATTATTATTATTATTATTATTATTATTATTATTATTGTTGTTGTTGTTAATAAACTACAGACCTAATTAGAAAAGCTATAAGGCCAAGGGTTCCAAGAGGAAAAATATGACAGTGAAAAAAGGAAATTAGGAAATAAATAAACTATATAAGAAGTAATGAACAACTTAAATATTATTAAAAAAGTAACAGCATTAAAACTATTCTCTCATATAAAAAACTTTAAAAAGACCTTATTTAGCCTATTCAACCTGAAAAAACTGACCTTTTCAAAGTCGTTGATATATATATTTAAATAAAGGATGATCATGTCTTCCATATTCAATTGAAAATAATCAATAAGATTTATTTTGCAATATCATTAGAAATAGGGTTTTACTATATCAGACCTTAATCTCAATTCAAACGATTATCAAAGTTCGAATACCGGAGGACCATAATACAAATATAGTTACTGTTGTTGTTTCATATTGCAGACTTGCAGCCCGTAATATCCTCCAAGAATATAGTAACATTCATTTACTCACATATTTATAATATTTTTGGGGGTCAACCGTAATATTTACGTAATGTATGTATACATAACTAAGGTCTATAGATTAAGGAGGTCTTCTCAACCCCGACAAGAAATATGAGTCTTCTGCGCAGGTACAGACTGTGACGTAGGCAGGACCTATAGGTGCGGCCAAGGTCATAGACTAGATTCACCCAAGCATACCAAAGGTCGATCACCCCTTGACCGGGCAGTTGTTTACAAGCAAACGTGGTGTACACTTCCGCCTTGCTGATCAAAGCTGTTTTATATATAACAAAATGCCCAGTAATTGTGCAGTTTTCGGATGCTTCTCATTTAGAGGAAAAAGTAAGGATCTCACTTTTCATAAATTCCTTAAGGAAATCATCATAAGGAAAACGTGGATTCAGCTGTGCAAACGAGAAGATCATATTAATGGGGAAAACGCTCAGATATGTAGTAAACACTTTGAAGCTGATGCATTTGAAAGGAATTTGATGTATGAATTTCTGAATCAACCAGTGCCTGGATCTCTCATCAGAATAAAGAAAGGATCTGTACCGACGATGCATTTACCTACAACTGGACATTCACATGCATCACAAGGTAAGAAACCAGTATCGTGTATTGTTGGTTAAACATTAGGATATAAATGACGCTGTAATCAACTTACATAGATTATAAGTATTTTATACCCTCTTTATTATTCACCAGTAATCTGGAAATCACGGAATCAGTTGTTTTCCTCATATATAGTTAAACAAATTTTTTTCTTTTATTCCATTTCGCTGTGAAAAAGTACCATTCATAAATTTTAGTTCAGATTTTTACATATTCAATAATGTCAGAAAATTCTAATCGCATTGTTCTCTATACAAGTCCATCTTTTTAATAATTCAATTTTGATTTTAATCAGATACGTCCAGGATGGTAAGAGCCGAAAAAAGAGGACAAAAAAGACTTGTAGATGAAATCCTTAGTCAAGAGCAAGACGAAACAGGGAAGATTTTTGTACAAAAAGTCAAATCGGTGCCCACGAGTGAAGATTTGCAACGTATAATTGAGCAACTGGAGAAGGAGAGGGATGATATCAAACGGAAGTGGGAAGAATATGAGGTAAAGTGGAAATGTGAAAAAGAGCAGTGGGAAGAAAAGAAAACTATTTTGCTACTGAAAGGGCTAAATGGGAAAATGAAAAAGCTAAATGCTTGGATAATAAGGTCAAGTGGGAAAAAGAAAAGGAGAACTGGGAAAAAGAGAAAACAGCGATGTACGTTAAGTTTAATGAGATGTATGCATCAGCAACTGCTGTAGTAAATGCTAATTTAAAGAAATACTTTTCACCCAAACAAGTAGCATGTCTTGTCACTGGAAGTAATAGTAATACTTGGGAAGACGATATCAGCAAAGCCTTAACGTTACGCAGTTTGAGTCCAAAAGCTTATAAGTTTTTAAGAGAAGAGTGGAAATTACCTTTTCCTTCTTTATCAACTTTATATCGCTGGTCAAGTAAGGTAGCTGTAGAACCTGGCATTTTGGAATCGGTAATTCACTTATTAAAAATAAAATCGGGGTCAATGCTGGAACACGAGCGTCTGTGTGTAATTTCATTTGACGAGTGCAGTGTTGCACAAATTTGGAGTTACGATAAAGGCGCGGACATTGTACAATGCGCAATGATCAGAGGACTCACGACTTCCTGGAAACAAATTATTTATTGTAATTTCGACACTAACATGAAAAAAGATCTCCTTTTTAAATTGATTATTCGGGTTGAGAAAGCTGGGTTTCCTGTAGTAGCCATGGTTAGTGACTTAGGATCAACAAATATCAGTTTGTGGAATTCCTTAGGCATTGATATAGACAATTCTGCATTTGTTAACCCGGTAGATGATAACAGAGAAATACATGTGTTTGCCGATGCACCGCACCTAATAAAACTCATTAGGAATAATTTTCTTGATCATGGATTTGTATTGTCGGGAGATAGATTTGCTCTTAGTGGTTCAGTCAGGGAGTTAATTATGAAAAACAAAAGTGATCTACGGACAGCACATAAACTCTCTGAAAAGCACATCAATGTTATGGGTATGCAACGCATGAATGTTAAACTAGCGGTGCAATTACTGTCCGAAACTACATATAAATGCCTTCAGTACTTCGGTAACAAAGGTCTGCTTGAAGATAAGCATTGGGAAACCACAACTCAGTTTATATATCTTGTAGATACCTGGTTCGATTTATTCAATTCTCGAGTACCTCGTGCTAGGAAGCCATCAAGAAATGTCTATGGGATGAATCTGGACCTACAAAATAAAACGTTGCAAGATATGATTCGAGTATCTAAAGAAATGAAAGTAATTAAAAGCAATAGGCTCTATCCTTTCCAAAAAGGCTTAATTATATCGTGCAATTCTCTAATGAAGCTGCTGAAAATGGTCAAAGCTAAATTTGATAAATCATATATTCTCACTTATAGGCTAAATCGAGATGGTCTTGAACACTTTTTTTGGCTGCATAAGACTGATGGGTGCATGCCATCCACACTCATCACCCGTCGCATTTAAGCACCGAGTTAGAGCCCACATTCTAGGAAAAGACAGTAAACTGTTGGGATCGAACTGCAACGTTGAAAGTTGCAATAGTGATATGATGACGTCAGGCTCATTTTCCAGTTTTCCTGTTGAACAAAGCGCATCCTTTGTCGATGAAGAAACTTCTATTCAAAAAGAGCTGAGTCTATCAGCAATGCTGTTTTGTTTGCCAGGGGAATTTGTTAATGATTTGCAAATTGATGAATATGTAGAATTTGATACTGAAAAAGAAGCATTAGGGAAAGTGATGGAAGATGGAGGCTTACAATACGTAGGTGGTTATATAGCTCGTAAGTTTCCTAAATATAAATTCCTTGGAACTGCAGCGACGAAGGGAGATGGCACGTGGATTGGTGCCATAAGTGCAAGTGATGGAAAACTAATGCAACCAAGCGAAGAATATTTGGTGCATTTAAAAACGATGGAAAAAATGTTTCTTTGTCATCACGGGGAAAAGTATCTAAAACCTGGAAAAGGAGCGACGGATAAATTGACTGATTTAATTAGCGAGTGTTTTAAAAGCAATGATATCCCATTACCATACGAAGTGATTAAATTTTTTGTTAGATGTACATTTTTTAGAATTCGTGTATTAAATAGGAATATTAGTTCATCAAGAAAAGGGCAGAATAAAATGAAAAAGCTCGCAACGTGATATAGAACATAACTGAAATATATATTGTGTATATATCATTATTCATTTTATGAATTTAAACTGTCTGTTGCTCGACAAATTTCAGTTATTTACAACATCAGATATTTGTTTGGTTGTTAGAGTGTAATAAAGTTATGTATTTGTAATCTTACTTTTATTATCCTAAAAGAATAAAATATAAATCTTCGAAAAGATTGAAAAATACAAAGCAGAAAGCATGGTTCCTTTATTTTCTTATGGAAGTTCCACAGCTTACTCAGCCACGGTTAAGTCTGAGTGACGCCATTGCTCTGACCGACCCGACTCCCACCATCCGGCTACCTGCGCACTAAGGTGGCCTGAGAAGACCTCTTATATCTATAGACCTTGTACATAACTATAGCGTATTTAGAGGTTGGAAAATTTTTTGAACAAAAAAATGCAAATCATATGTAAAAGGTCATACGTAGGTAGAAGTTAATAATGATGAAATAGAAATAAATATATACAGGAATCTTATATCAGTATTACACCTGACTTGGAACTAACATTATAAAAAAAAAAAAAAAAAAAAACCAAACAAATGCAGGGTCTAAATCAAATATTTAGGCTTTGTAAATATTCAGTATCTACGTTTTACCAAAAAATATTCTCCCTATTTTACGCTTCTCGGATTTGGGGAGTGAAATAAAATGCAAACTAGGTCGAGGTTATTGTAGTTCCTGCATTTTGTGAAAAAAAAGTAAAATCAGGTAGTTTTGAAAATAAAATCTTTTAGAGGAGGATTATGAGATAT
>NC_090762.1:38888632-38896132 GCF_036898095.1 Palaemon carinicauda | reverse complement strand
TTATCTACGTTACACAGCTAGAGGGACATTGATTTAAGTATATAAAAGCACACACATACACACACACACACACACACACACATATATATATATATATATATATATATCTTGATATATATATATATATATATATGCGTGTGCGTGTGCGTGTGCGTGTGCGTGTGTGTGTGTGTGTTATATGAAAACAGACATGGCCGATTAATACGTGTAATATTTAGAACAAATATTATATCAAGCCGATGTATTTTTATTAGACCTATTTATCATATGACATATATTATTAGTATTTTCACTATATTGAAAATATTATATTAATAGAAACAATAGGATTGAATAGCTCATAGAATATATTTAAACTAATATGTATTGCTTGACTTTTGAATAAGATAGATTTGGAATTTATAAGCTGATAAAAATTATATAATTTTTTTTTTCAACGGCATGATCATTACCTCTAGTTTCATTTTATTGCCCTAATATAATTGATCACCTTATTTTCGTAGTTTCTTTCTGTTGTTTTTCTGTTAGTTTTTTGTTCGTGAATTTTCCTATACTCGTACTGAGAGCTTCCCCTATCAAGTGCCCGAGTCTTGCAGCATTATGCATCCTAACCATGGTTGCAGCAGTTAAAATAACTCATGCTTTTTGAATCTCCTCTCCCGTAGAGACCTTTATGAATTCTATTTGTCATTCAAATATATCCGCCAAATATTCAACCGTATGCAAAATCCCGCATGGTGGCATAACACAGGTTTCGGACGCAAATAATTTAGTGTTGCTGTATATTAAAAGCATTTAAATTATCTATAAACCCTATGTGTCTGTGTTCAGCATCAATGGTATTATTCCGCAGTGAAATGGAAGTCCTATTGCTTAATAGAAATTTCATGGTGAACGAAAATTATGGACTTCCATCAGTAATCATCACTAGGAAAGGGGGAATATATTACACACTCACGGGTGATTGTTTTTATATTCAGATTTTATCTGGTAACTGAAATGGTTACAATGGCGTCAAGGTAGACTTTATCTGTTGGCTATCATTTATACTTCAAGTGGTTCCATATATTTTCCAACTATAATTTTAAATGTTATGGCAAACAAGACCATGAGGAAATAACATTCTTGTTATAATTCTCGTACATGACCCGACTTATGTAGATATTCGAGATTATTAGTTTTAAATGTTTTTTTCTTAAATTCTGGGTACTACTAAGTTCAGAGGAGAAGGAATTTAATATAAGAATCATTTCATAATGTTAGGCCTTTAAATATGTATTGTAATAACTTTATGTGAAACTAGTCATCGTTTAATCTTTTTGTCTGGTGTAATAAGAACATAATAATTAGTTAATGTAAAAATATATCTGATTATGTTCATATAGTTTTTAGTATAGGTTAGAACTATCAGTAAACTATCTACTTGTTTTATTTACGTTTCATTAACGACTTAAAGATTATGACAATATTCATGCAAATATACATAGCTTACCAAAAATCTTTTTTACTGTTTCATTTGCATGGGATTAATTGAAGAGAATATCAGCAAATGGACAGATAGCTTTATTTTCTTTTAAATTGCTTGGGCCAAAAAGTAGTTGTCTATGTGCGCAGAACCTCCAAATATATAAACAAAAGTGTTATATGTAAACGGTAGAGCGATTACTTATACCTGTATTAAGATTACAAAGAATCTGTTTTTCTTAGTCATTAGAAAGAATACTTATAATTCTATAAAGAGAGAGAGAGAGAGAGAGAGAGAGAGAGAGAGGAGAGAGAGAGAGAGAGAGAGAGATGAAAAAATAAAAATTTATAATGAAAATTCTCCCCTTCGAAAGGGAGATATGATATCACGCATGACATGGAAGCACACTACAAGCAAAGTCCATCTGACTGAACATTTTACTTCCAGGATAAGCTGAGCTCCCTCTGGATTGATATGAAAGGGGAAACTGAAACAATCTTTCCCTATGGATGAGAACTTCCTTGCATATATATATATATATATATATGCTTGTGTGTGTGTCTTTGTGTGTGTGTATATAATCTTATTCAAGACTGTACTATTTGTTTATTGTTTAACTTTACTTTAACTGATTTCTTGTAAAATTTTTAATTAGTCTCCACAAGCCATTTAAATATGCCAGTTTTCTTTTTTATTTGTGGTAAGGCTTTTGATTCATGTCCCTTCTCTAGATAACGATTTTATTCATAGTTTGTAAAAATTCTTATAATGACCTAAACTACATTAATAACACAAACAAGTAACTGCATCTCAGTGTGATATATTGTCCTTGAAGGAGTCACAGAGGTGAACAAAGTAGTAGGTGATAGTATGCAAAATCCGATAATAATAGTATACAGGAACCAAAAACTCTAAAGCTTGTCGCACACTGAGCCCGAACGGAACCGCCCGATCAGAACCGAAACGTCCGATAGAAATCGAAAGCATGCATTCTTACCTGACTGCGCACATTGGGCCAGAACAGAACCGAACTGACCCGCCAGAACATAATGGAACCGACACAGTATTCTTTGAAAAATATTTTTTCTGAAGCGTCGGTGGCGTCTGACAGGCTACGCATGCGCAGAAAACTGCAGCGGTTGTTTTGGAGAGGGTTGCCGAGGAATTCGGAGGTTAGAGTGATAGCAACCAATATTTTTCTGATGTCAGAAATTTGACAAATGTATTTTAATAACAATGATGTAAACATATGATTCTATACAAAGATTTTTAGAGTGATTATTATTTATTATTATTGTTTATTATTATTATTATCATTATTATCATTATTATTAATATTATTATTGTTATTATTATCTATTTTCTTCTTTTTTTTGCTGATGTCAGAAATTTGACGAATTTACTTTAATAACAATGATGTGAACTCATGATTTAATGCAAAGAATTTTGGAGTGATTATTAATTATTATTATTATTATTATTATTATTATTATTATTATCATTATTATTTCTTTTTTGAAAACATATAAACATCTGGCTTATGGATTCGATAAAGATTGATATACAGAATATCTAATCATTGTAACATCAATTAAATAAAAACTCAGTTATCATTAAGGAAAACTTCCTTCGTTTATATAAAATTTTGTGTCGGTTCCGTTCTGTGGCTTCTGGCTCAGTGAGCGCGCTGGACATCGTTTCTGCTCTGTTCTGAAGCTTCGGTGTCTTAGGCGGCGGTTCCGTTCCGGCTCAGTGTGCGACAAGCTTTAAGCTTGCCGCACACTGAGCCCGAACGGACGCGCCCGATCAGAACTGAAACTTCCGAAAGAAACCGAAAGCATGCATTCTTTCCTGGCTGCACACATTAGGCCAGAACAGAACGGAACTGACGTGCCAGAACATAACGGAACCGACACAGTATTCTTTGAAAAAAATTTTCTGAAGCATCAGTGGCGTCTGAGAGGCTGCGCATGCGCAGAACGACTGCAGCGGTTGTTTTGGAGAGAGTTGCTGAGAAATTCGGATGTTAGTGTGATAGCAACCAATATTTTTCTGATGTCAGAAATTTGACGAATGTATTTTAATAACAAGGATGTAAACATATGATTAAATACAAAGATTTTAGGAGTGATTATTATTTACCATTATTGTTTAGTATTATTATTATTATCATTATTTTTTTCTTTTTTGCTGATTTCAGAAATTTGGCGAATGCACTTTAATAACAATGATTTGGACATATGATTTATTACTAAGAATTTTGGAGTGATTATAATTATTATTATTATTATTATTATTATTATTATTATTATTATTATCATTATTATTATTATTTTTTTTTTTTCTTTTTTGAAAACACAAACATCTGGCTTACAGATTCGATAAAAGATTGATATACAGAATATCTAATCATTGTAACATCAATTAAATAAAAACTCAGTTATGATTAAGGAAAACTTCCTTCGTTTATATAAAATTCTGCGTCGGTTCCGTTCTGTGGCTTCTGGCTCAGTGTGCGCATTGGACGTCGTTTCTGCTCTGTTCTGAGGCTTCTGTGGCTTTGTGGCGGTTCCGTTCCGGCCCAGTGTGCGGCAAGCTTTACAGTGTTTTGACAATCCAGGGGTTGGGAACTTCTGAACTGCTGATACCTTCTCGGGGAAAGGTTAAACGATCTCAGGGGTGCCATGATAATCCAAGAATGCCACTTCCTTAGAATCAAAGGTACACTTGTCAAATCTGTATATAATGCCAATCTGTTTGAGGCGGTCGAGCATGATTTGTAGGATATTCAGATGGTATGATTGAAGGGGAAAATCCCATTATGTGGCCTAAGTAATGTACACAAAAGTGGACCCATCGTGAGAGGACATTCATGAGTTGCTGAAATCCTGCCCATCTATTACAAAGCCCAAAGCAGGAGTAATTGTAAGTGTAATTGCTAAAGGGATGGTAATGATTATCTCCTTAGTTCTATGACAACTAATTATACTCCTTCAGGAGTTCGAGGGTCGAAAATATTTTAGCAATGTGAAGATAGATATTGATATTAGTAATGTTGAGTTGGGTTAGTAGTGTAGTTCCATCAGGAAGTTAAGATATATCTAATGGCGATAACGCTATATATATTCATTCCTTTAGATGATGAGTACGGTCAATGGGAATGGTCTTGAGAACTTTTGACCAAACCAATTCCTTATATTTAGGCAAAGGTGCATTCAATAGCTATCAAATAGCCTGGTTCCAAACATCAAAATCCTGCAATCACGAAATGCTCTTTTATCTTGATATGGTGATAAGTACCTAGCTAATCGGTAACCATAGGAACTTACGTAGTTCTGGGCAGAATTGTCCTAGATATAAAGCGGGGAGATGGGTGTAGGCCTCCGTGGGTGTACTGATATGGAGAGTGAGGTCACAGGGAGCATATGATGGTGTGGGAAATTAAGAGCTGGTGATGGCTTTAATCAGGAGCTGGTTTGAGCCCTGGTCATAGATGTTTGTATGAAAGTGATAATATTGTTTAGCCACGAAGAAAGATAAAAGTCAATGACAGTTCTGTACATATACCTGACGAATTCATGTTTTTTATATTTAGAATGACACCAACCTATCTTCATCACCGTAGCTACTGGTATGTTTGTACATGGCATTCAAATAATGATAAATTTATCATATTTAGTCTTGGTTTTTTTTTCATATTTGAATAAGTAATATATTTCAATACATTAATACATTTATCCTTTTGGAAAAAAATAGTATTGTCACTGTCATGCAAACATCTTGAATCAGGGTTCGAATCCCGGCTGGTCAGATGCTATTATCTTTGAGTGATTTTGCCTGGGACTCTGATCCCGAGGCTGGTAAGAGAATCTAGAAACAATTAAATAAAATATATTGCTTATTTGAATATTTATACACATATACTGACAGATTGTAATTTAGAACCTCTTCAGGAAATATATTCCATACGATCATTTATTAGATACCTTTCAAATAAAGGTAGTCCATTTGTTTAACACAATTTGTTCGGGATCCGTAGGAGAAAGAGGTCAAAAGCAATATAAAATCTTTAAAACATTCAAATAGTTCATCACCTTACAACGCTGGATGTATTGGTTTCTTCAAAACTTACCATTTTTGCCTTGCACTTTTATCTTTACCTACAGATGAACTAAAAATACACATTTGGGTATATTTAGGCACACTGAGAGTAATGAGAAAGTATATTGCGTATTTGTATAATAAAGTACTGTGTTAAGTGATTACTGAATATGTAGAAGTATTCATATAAGTAACAATATCTTCAATGCACAGTTCTCTTAAAAGAACAATTTGCTCACATTTACAATGATTCCTTTTCATAAGATAATATACAGAATATTGAACATTATTATATCCAAGAGCAGTGGAATTAATTTTATTTACATCACCTTAGAATGTACTGATGTCCCTACCAGCATGATTCCCTAGTTTGAATAGTGTTATAATAGTGTTACACACACGCACACACACATACATACACACACACACACATATATATATATATATATATACATATATATATATATATATATATATGTATGTATATATATATATATATATACATACATATATATATATATATATATATGTATATATATATATATACATATATATATATACAGTATATATATATATATATATATATATTTGTGTGTGTGCGTACACATGCATGTGTGTTTATTTACATTTATTTACAGAGATGGATATTAAATATATGTAACGTATAGACACTTATACAAGAAATACAGCCGTGTCCAGTCTACTGCAGGACAAAGGCCTAAGGCATATTTTAGTTATATCTGGGGTTGGGCATTTTCATCACCAAACTTGTCTCTGCAGAATGTAATTGTGGGAGACTTTTATCTGATCGCTCACACCAGACCATAACACGAGTGATCCTGATTAATACATCTTTGCTGAGCATTGCGATACATAAACACTTTCCCCACGTCAAGATATCCCCACTCAGAAAGGGTTGTAATAAATATATGCTCGAAATTTAGTGTAAATCTATTGTTTTAAATTGTATACGTGTACTCCCCATAACATCCTTTACCTTTATCTGTACACATATTGTACAAAAGACCAATCGTGAAGTAAATTTATCATCCGGTTCCACGTTAACTTCCACATGAAACAAATTAATATTGGCTGTTGAAGAGTTGATGACATCTCTTTTTTATTCATGTTTACAATATTTTATTGAATTGATGATATGAACATGGGGTAGGATGATTTAGGACTATAATAAAATTCTAACTTGATCTAAACTCTTAGGCAGAGAAGTAAATATTATCTTTATTTTTTTTTCGATGATATTTGAATGGTGGCCAAGGTAATAAAGCAATCACATATAACCACGTGAGTTGCCTTTTTATAAGGAAAAAACTAAGTGAAGAACATTATTCTATTCAAACTGATATATTTTTTTTTATGAAAAGTGCATAAACAATAGTATTATCCAGTAGGTTATAACATCTGTATATATTATGCTCTCATATGAATTATGAAATGAATAGAAAGCTATCGTGAATGATGCGTAATGAATGCCACCTGATAAAGAAAATATTATTTATGTATGCTGAAATTAATTCCTAATATGACCTATTCAGTTCTTTAATAAAAACAACTTTCTAGCTTCCGCACTTTTTTCTTATAGCATACAAATTAAAAGTCTTTGGATTATAGGTCCAAAACTAATAAAAGTATTTTACTATTTAGTTTTTCTTTTGCTTCTCACATTATATAATTTTGAAATGGTATAATTTCAATAAAGAGGATGTAAGTATTCCTACAAGATTTCAATTCCTCAACAACAGTGCTCATACAATTTTCTACCTCAAAAATGGAGTGTAAGCCATATAAGCTCTTTACATTGGTCAAAAGAGAGAGAGAGAGAGAGAGAGAGAGAGAGAGGAGAGAGAGAGAGAGAGAGGGAATAATGCGATACTACTATTTGTGCTTTAGTTTAAAATTGTTTTTCTCTTTTTTAC
>NC_090762.1:38873632-38883632 GCF_036898095.1 Palaemon carinicauda | reverse complement strand
TGGATCTGGAGAAAGCATATGATAGAGTTGATAGGGAAGCAATGTGGAATGTGATGAGGTTATATGGAGTTGGTGGAAGGTTGTTGACAGCAGTGAAAAGTTTCTACAAAGGTAGTAGAGCATGTGTTAGAATAGGAAATGAAGTGAGTGATTGGTTTCCGGTGAGAGTGGGGCTGAGACATGGATGTGTGATGTCGCTGTGGTTGTTTAACTTGTATGTTGATGGAGTTATGAGAGAGGTGAATGCTCGAGTGCTTGGACGAGGATTAAAACTGGTAGGCGAGAATGGCCATGAATGGGAGGTAAATCAGTTGTTGTTTGCGGATGATACTGTACTGGTAGCAGACACAGAAGAGAAGCTTGACCGACTAGTGACAGAATTTGGAAAGGTGTGTGAGAGAAGGAAGTTGAGAGTTAATGTGGGTAAGAGTAAGGTTATGAGATGTACGAGAAGGGAAGGTGGTGCAAGGTTGAATGTCATATTGAATGGAGAGTTACTTGAGGAGGTGGATCAATTTAAGTACTTGGGGTCTATTGTTGCAGCAAATGGTGGAGTGTAAGCAGATGTACGTCAGAGAGTGAATGAAGGTTGCAAAGTGTTGGGGGCAGTTAAGGGGGTAGTAAAAAATAGAGGGTTGGGCATGAATGTAAAGAGAGTTCTATATGAGAAAGTGATTGTACCAACTGTGATGTATGGATCGGAGTTGTGGGGAATGAAAGTGATGGAGAGACAGAAATTGAATGTGTTTGAGATGATGTGCCTGAGAAGTATGGCTGGTGTATCTCGAGTGGATAGGGTTAGGAACGAAGTGGTGAGGGAGAGAACGGGTGTAAGAAATGAGTTAGCGGCTAGAGTGGATATGAATGTGTTGAGGTGGTTTGGCCATGTTGAGAGAATGGAAAATGGTTGTCTGCTAAAGAAGGTGATGAATGCAAGAGTTGATGGGAGAAGTACAAGAGGAAGGCCAAGGTTTAGGTGGATGGATGGTGTGAAGAAAGCTCTGGGTGATATGAGGATAGATGTGAGAGAGGTAAGAGAGCGTGCTAGAAATAGGAATGAATGGCGAGCGACTGTGACGCAGTTCCAGTAGGCCCTGCTGCTTCCTCCGGTGCCTTAGATGACCGCGGAGGTAGCAGCAGTAAGGGTGTCAGCATTATGAAGCTTCATATGTGGTGGAAATGTGGGAGGTTGGGCTGTGGCACCCTAGCAGTACCAGCTGAACTCGGTTGAGTCCCTGATTAGGCTGAATGAACATAGAGAGTAGAGGTCCCCTTTTTGTTTTGTTTCATTATTGGTGTCGGCTACCCCCCAAAATTGGGGGAAGTGCCTTGGTATATAGATAGATAGATGTATATATATATATATATATATACACACACATATATATATATATATATATATAAATATATATATATATATATATATATATACATATATATATATACACACACACACATATATATATATATATATATATATAAATATGTGTGCATATGTGTGTTTGTGTGTATTAGAACAATAGTAATATAATCATTTAACCACAAAATATACCTTCATACATTCTAATTTGTTCAAGATGGATAAAGGTTAAAACCTGGTACTTTTAACCACAGTTGACTGTTAACTGTCATGATTACCATTATGTGGAACTTTTAGCAGAAAGCAGATTACAATACGTCATATTGCCTACATTACGTCAATATTGTAGGCCATCTACCAACATCAGAAGGACATCATTACCTGTTCACCATTATCGACTGTTCAACTCGTTGCCTACATCCGTCCCCATAAAATGGCAATGTCTTCCTCAGGCACATCTGTCTTACTCCCAGTAAGATTTGGTATCCCTGACCATATCACTTTTGATAGGGGTACAACTTTCACCTCTCAATTGCTAATATCCTGGTCATCACGCTACATTAGACAACAGCATACAGCCTTGAAGCCAACGGAATTGTTGCTTGTTTTTGATGGTACCCTCAAAACAGCTTTAATGTCCCAATGCAATGACTCCAACTAGTTTACTCAGGTTTCCTGAGTCCTCCTGCGACTGAGAACCACTCCTAAGGACACCTGGGATGGCCCGGCAGGTGAAATGGTTTATGGCCACCCGTTGGTCATAGCTGACAAAAACATTTGGTTCCTCAACGGTTGTTGAGAGAGCTGAAAAATCTTGGCTATATGGGCTACTTGCGATGGCGAGTACTGCTCCATGAGGTATGTTTTGAGAACGTCGTACGTTATTGAGGTGTACAATTACTCCCAAAGCCAGTCAGAGATTTCCTGGAAAGTGCCCTCAGCTATCGGCAAAAAAAATATTGTCTGCTTCGGTGCTTGACTGATTCGCGTCCTTGATGAGAAACTGGACCTCGTTTCTCTGAAGCCAGGCAAACTTTTCTTAGTTGGCTAAGGGCAACAGTTTTATTGAAGCAGGGTGTTTGGAGGAATCAGGTTTGTTGGGCGACATCATCAAACAGTAGTGCACAACAGTGAGGGAAATGGCAGAATGGAGCGAGTCCTTTGGTGGTTACTTATATGCTGGAGAGCTTTTAGGTTGTAACTGAGAGGAAAGGTGAATACAATTAACTTTATTTCAACAGGCAGCGAGCATATATACAAGAGTTTCAGGAGAAGAAGGTCACAAAAATTGGAAGACATCAATTCATGAAAAAACAGTCTTATACAGGTGCTATTAACAGTATGATGTAGAGCGAGATATACAATAAAAAAAACTACCATTACAACGTTCGAGTGTGTAAAACGCGTGTTGTAGAGTATCATAAACAATGGATAATCAATTCGAAACAATTTTCAGTGAATATTGATATTATGGGGCCTAGACCTCATAGGAAAACCAATTACATTCGGTCTGCGTGTGTGTTTTTGAAAGAGAGAGAGAGAGAGAGAGAGAGAGAGAGAGAGAGAGAGAGAGAGAGATTGTGTTTACAGTTCTAAGCGCCATTTGCCTCACAAAGCTTTAGTATATATACCACTGCTGATATTTTAGTCCATATCTATTTCATATATCGCCATAACTATCGCTTTCTCTACCAAAGGCATAATAACCATAACACTAGCAGGGGAAACTGTGTTTTTTTTTCTCCTTTTTTGACTATAGAACAGGGAGTGAATCTAAATACGATGCCAAACTATCCTTGGGCGATCGTATGAAAAAATATCTGGTGTTCCTATTCTATAAAAACGCTTTCAGCTACAGTTTTCTAAAGAATGGACATATATGAAAATAAAAATCTCCATATATATGAAATTAAAACTACGTAAATGTCGATAACAGCATTGGTCGGGGTTTCCCTATTTTCAATGTTATCAGAAAAAATCACTAACATACTCAAGTATTTAGAAGTATTGAATAATTTACTTCATCAGATTTCATAAGTAATGTCATAACGTTAAAAATCATTAGTATAAAAATGTTAGTTAGGAAATAAAACTTAGAGACAATCCTGTTATCAATATATTAGTGTTATCACACACCGAAAAGCAGATGGGTATAATTTCCATGGAAATTAGCTTTTCCTTTATATTGTTTGCTTCATAGACAGTTATTTGTCTATACTCGTGTCAGGTAGAGGGATGCTAAATGATAATGTCATGAACATAGAAAAATTATCTTGGTAAAACAAACCTATAAGAAGTGCATCATTCAACTTTTGGTCAAATAACACGTTACAGAAATGGTGTGATGTATATGCTAAAAATAAGACGCAGCGTAAAGATATGTCTGCTTTAACCGATGAGTGATTTGCCAATGGGTGATAAAATCAAGGCTAAAATTACAAGTTGAAATGTCATAACTGTTGATTACAAGACGGGGATTCGAGTCTCATTCTAACTCTTTAGTTCCTTTGCTTACTGCAACCTCCCCATCATTGTGAACTATGGATTGAGAGAATGAGAAGCCTTTAGGTGTATCTGGCGAGTCATCAGCAGCCATTGACTGGCCTTCCTTTGTCCTAGCTTGGATGAAGAGGGAGTTTTGTCGTTGATCATATGTATATATGGTCAGTTTATAAGGCATTGTCTTGCCTATGAGATTCCTGGGTGTCCTTTAACTGATGTCGTGTGGTTAATCTTTCAAATCAGTCCCGTATATACTGTTTTTTTTTGGGGTACAATTGAGTCCTTACACAAAAATTGATAACTATAAGGTTTTTTATAAAGTGCTTGTAAATATTAAATTTTCTGGATGCTGAAATGGACAACTTTGACAGGAAATATATATATATATATATATATATATATATATTTATATACATATATATATATATATATATATATTGACTTGGTCTAAGGTTTCCTTACCAATCCTCTTACAACGTCCTACTTTCCGAAGTATTAACATTATCATTTTAAAAAATCAAAATGGAAGCCATATTGAGAATGAAAATTTCCGCAGCTAAGAAACAGCTCCCTAAGATATGTTAAGTATGTTGAATACCGCTACATTTTTGACACTCTATCCTTCTCAATTAAGTAATATGCCGAAAATAAGAAGATACTTCAAGTGAATTAACTCTAGAAACACTGAAAACTGGCTATCTAACTGTAGCATAGTTTTGAATGACAGCTTTTTTCCGTTATTTGTATTGCAACCTGACTATGCAAATATGAATGTTGATTACTAGTGATCATTAAACAGAAGAAATTTGTAGTAACTTAATAACCATATATATTCCGAAATATTTACAATGCCGGTCACTTTTTAATGATACATAAATGATACCCTTACTCAAATAATGCATTGTCATATATTAGGAATTGCATCACAATTTTTATATATGTAGTTAATCATTATTTTTCTTTAGCTTGTTATTCTGTAAATAACATTATTTTTCGGATGTATTTGTAATGTTATACCTGAACCCTTCATCACACTAGTACACTTTAACAGGTTTTTATGACTGAAAATTACATATAGTGGTTGATATATTAAGAAAATTAAACTATATATAATCATACCCACACACGCGGGCGCACACACTCACACACACACACACACATATATATATATATATATACATACATACATATATATATATATATATATGTATACATACATAAATACACACACACACATATATATATATATATAGATATAGATATATATATATATATATATGTATGTATGTACATATATATATATATATATATGTACATACGTATATATATATATATATATTTATGTATGTACATATATATATATATATGTATGTACGTACATGTATATATATATATATATATACATACATACATACATACATATATATATATATATATACACACACACACACACACATATATATATATATATATATAACTGTAAATTCAACGTGATAATATTGAATTTCATATAAAATATTATCATTCATTCCTCAAGTATATAATACCTGAATATGATTATTTTTTGTTTCTTTCATTTTATTATATCTGATACGGCTATGGATGTAGAAGATCATATATTTGAAATTGAATTCGTTAATTTAAGAAAAAAAGTAGAATATCGTTCTCCACATCATGGACCAGTTTTCAGGAATGGTTTTTGCAAGCTCTCATGGAAGAAGAAAAATGGTTTATGATACAAAGGAACCTCGCTCTCTCTGATTGTAAAAATTGAAGGGAAAAAAACATATTGATAAAAAAGATAGATCCAACCAACGAAAGAGGGAACCTTTACACCTATAAAAGAAAATAAAATTAAACAGTAGCAACCTCCACTAACCATCCTGCGATGACTCTACCAACTGAGCTATCAAGAGAGCTATAAGTTTATTAGAAGTCATCATACGTATTTTGTCAAATTCAGGAAACTGTTCTTAGTCTCCAAATGAACCCATCTCCATCACGATAGCTGAATTATTGTGTGTTTGCAACACATGGTTATATAAGATGAATACATATCACTAAGACACGTTATTTTAATCAATATAAATATCAACTACAATGGCATATTAATACCAAATTCTACCTTGGGAATATATATCCAATAGAATTTATTTAGGGTCATAGCTTCTGACTGGACAGAGATTCAAAATCATGCCACTCAGCCAAAACCATGCCTGCGAGGACTCTAACAACTGAGCCATCAAGAGAGATATAAGTTTATTAGAGGTCGCAGTGCATATTCCTGTCAAATTAAGGAATCTGCTCTTGTAATAACCTTATATGTCTCCTAATAGTTCGGTTGGTAGAGTCCTTGCAGTCACGGTCTCGTCTGATTGGCACGAGTTCAAATCTTTGCCCAGCCTGAAGCTAATACCATAAAAGAATTACAGTGGATAAATATTCCGAAGCTAAAATTCGGTATTAAATGCCATTGTGTTTGATATTTACATTGATTAAAATCAAGTCTATTAGTGATATATATATATATATATATATATATTAAATAACAACTGTTGCAAACTCAAAACAATTCAGCTATCTTGGTGGAGATGGGCTCATTTGGAGTCTAAGAACAGATTCCTGAATTCGACAGAAATATACACGGTGTCTTGTAATAAACCTATATCTCTCTGGATATCTCAGCTGGTAGAGTCCTCGCTGGCATGGTTTCGACTGAGTGACACGAGTACGAATCTCTGCCCAGCAAGAAGCTTCTACCATAAATGAATTCCACTGGATCTATTTTCGCAAGGTAGAATTCGGTATTAAATGCCATTGGGGTTTACATTTACATTGTTTAAAATCCCGTGTGTTAATGAGTTATATTCATACACACGGACGCACACACACTTACACACACACACACACACACACATATATATATATATATATATACATATATATATATATATATACATACATATATAAATATATATATCTATATATATATATATATATATAGATATGTATATTTATATATATATATACATATATATATATATATATATACATATATATATATATATATATATAAATATATATATATATATATATATATACATATATATATACATTTATATATATATACATATATATATATATATATATATAAAACTTGATGTGCATTTCAGAAAGAATAATTTTTATAGGTATTCATCATAATCTTATTTCAATCGAGATATATAGGCTATGTGATAAAAATTTCTTACAGAAGAAAATATAACGCTTCTTTTAATGGTCACTTATCAAAACCTAAGTGATTTTAATGTGGTGATGAAATGTTTTTATTAGTGTAAACTAACTTATTTTTACCTTTTCAAGCATTTCTCCTTTTGATAGGTAATAGAATTAAAGAAAAATACTATTTATCGTATTATTTATACTATTTATCGTATTATTCAATCAATTGCGGACTATTATCTTGGTGAAACCCGGATTTTTTTCTATCATAGCTATTTCATGACTATGTTTAGGGTTATAAATACATAATTACATAAGTAGTATGGATTATCTTGCAGCATAGGATGAGCCTTGAAGGTCGGTTCGGGATACAACTTAGGCCTGTTATGGAAGGCCGGAACGTTTTGAATTTTTCTAATATTAAATTTTGGTTTTGTGCGGAATAATAATAATAATAATAATAATAATAATAATAATAATAATAATAATAATATGATAATGATAATGATAATGATAATTATAATGATAATAAAAATGAAAAAAAAAAAAACATATAATAATAATAATAATAATAATAATAATAATAATAATAATAATAATAATAATAATCTTCATCATTATCAATGAAAAGATAATAAAAGTAATATCAGCAATGTTATAGGAGCCGTGACATATAGCAATTTATAATGATATATGTATTTTTTTTAATGCGTTGCTCACCTTACCAATGTGGATTATTGGTTTTTATATAACTTTTAATAAAGAAAAAAGTTATAGGCTACAATCTTTGATTATTCCATATGCAAATGATAGACTATAAACCCTTTATTCGTAATAATGAAAAAAAAATAGTATTATTAAAAAGAAAATAATTAATTTTTTTCCTGTATAAAGATATGAAGATATATCAGGTTTGATATAAAAACTAAACGTGAGGGACAGTTAAAGATAACAGCAATTATGTTATGAGGGAAGAACATGAGAGAGTGATTCACAAATTCTAAACCTTTTTTTTTTCTTTTTTCAAGGTATTAGTAAACAGGCTTGCTCTACGAATACCGAGGGGAATAGTGGATTGTAGTTTAACGCAGAACGTGAATACACAAATGAAAAAAAAAAAATACTAATATAAATCATAGAATATCTCTATATGAGTTTTTGAAGAGTTAAAGCCCAATCAAAAATGTATGTAAGCCAGGAACTGATGATTGTGCTGATGTGTGTACATATAATCAACTGCGGAGACTTCTCCCTACCACAGCTATCGTTTGGGAGGATTAGGTTTTATCTGTGATCGATCGTGTGGGGAAGAGCCAGTTATGTGATAACTGTGAGGAAAAGTGAATACAACTATACCTAAATAAACAATCATCGAGTTTATTTACATTGATGTGCAAACATGAACGTCATAAAAATTCCAACACAAAAAAGACTGAACTAACAGGACGACGCAAGTTTGACAATACCAGTGCCGGGAAGAGCAAGTGATAAGATAAAAAAAGAAAACTGTGGCAGTGTACGAGTGTACGAAACACGTGTGGTAAATGGCTCCTCCAGAAAAATGACATATATGTGAAATAAGGCGTCCTGCTCTAGAGAGGCGTTCTGTGGACGGGCCATCTGGCAAGAGATATTCAGGTTTTAGGGGGTTAATGAAAACATAGTCTTCTTTGCCATGGATGTTGATTCAGAAAGCCTTTGGCATATAACGGATGATGAGAAAAGGGCCCATGTAAGGGGGTTAACGGTGGCGTGTTAGTTTCTTTGCGCAGGAAAACTTACAATGACAAATGCAGATGTGTCTGTAGGTGTTGCTTTTCTCAGGGCTTGTAAGTCCAGTGGCATGGTGTAAATTTTTCCACAACGTGACATAATCGCTGGAGATTGACCTTGGAGGATGCAGACGAAAAAAAAAAAAACTCGACAGGGCTGACCAACGAGTCGCTATCTACCATTCCAGCTGCAAAGACATCGCTGGTATCCTTACGAGTAGTCCATAGTCTCAAGAGAATCCAGGAAAGCTTGACGAATCAGTTGAAGTCCATACAACGAGATATCAAAGCTTCTTTGAGGGTGCTATAAAGACGTTAAATCATTTCACTGTCAGCAGAGCTGTAGGCAAATGTCTAATGTAAGTTGATTTCTAGGAGGTTTGATAATGACCTCCACAATTGAGATGTGAAAGTGGTACCTCTGAAAGAAGTAATATCCTCTTGGATACCAAAACTTCCTTTGCATCCTGAGACTAAAGCAGATGTACTCAAGGTGGATGTTGCAGTTTCTATAAGACTAGTTTCACGTTAACGAGTGGAACAGCGATGACGGCAAACAGGTAACGATCTTGTGATGTGTGTAGGGGGCCAACTGCATTGACGAAGATGTGGACAAACCTAGAGTGAGGCTGAGGAACTGTGCCCACTCCTGAATCTGTGTGTTGATATACTCTTGAAGTTTTGCATGAAGTACAGAAATTGACCCAATATTAAGCATCCATACTTATGACGTACCAAATGGACTTCGTCTTCAGTAGCTGTGCAGTAATCGAAGTGAGGGATGTGAAATGCTATGAATGAAGTCAAATGCCTGTCAGCTCATAGGAGAAGGTATCCACAGTCTAGTATTGACGTCAGAGAGGAGGGGGGCAATGGAATAGTTGTGGGGATATCTTCCCAACAGAGAGATGTGCAGGGCGTACTACATGCTTGGTACTATAGATCCTTTAGTTGAGTTTTTGCAAAGGCATTGAAATCCAATCCTATTTGAATGGCATTTAAAGTGTTTCTTGACAGTAAATCGACAAGGGGACTCCTTTTCCCAGACACGTGTTGAAGGAAGCAATTTTATTCAGGCAGGGCAGAGAGATGTCAGTATTAACGGGCAGATCAGATGTTGGACTGGCAAGTAAAGGTGAGCATC
>NC_090762.1:38856132-38868632 GCF_036898095.1 Palaemon carinicauda | reverse complement strand
TTCTAGAATATCATGATAGTATTGTGCCTGCTGATGGAGGAGGCATAACTGTTCGTATTTTTACATATCTAGTACTATGTAAAAGTCAATACCATCTGGTAATACCTGAATGCAGTATATGATCCTGATTATGATAAATCTTTTGCAGCATGAATAAAATGAACCAACCGAACAACGCTGCCAGAGATTAATATCCAATTTAGGTAAAAGGAATTTAATAAACCGCAAGTTCTTATCCAACAAATAAAGATTAGAATCAACATCTGAAGACCAGACAAGACAATAATACTCGAAATAAGGATACATGAAATAATTTAAAAATTTCTTCATTATAGACTGATTACAAAGATATTTTTGAATAAGTATTGAACTTCCTCACTATGTACAATGTGTCTTTTGTCTCTTTCACTGCGTCCTACCTAGCACTTAGTCATTGTCATTATTTCAATTATAAAATGTCTTTTGTCTTCGGTGTATCAGTTTACATAGCATGAAGCAGATCATTTCACCTTCAAATGTATGTAATGCTTATAGATGAAAAAAAAAAATTAAATAAAAAACTCTACCCACTACCAATTTCTCGGGTTTACTTTCTAATACAATAAATAATGATCTTTTACAGTCACGTGGACAAAACGTTGATATCAATTGACGTATGTGAGGTATTAAAGGAAATACGATTGTCATTGCCAGAATTAGGATATGAAATAAAGTATATGGCTGATGTATTTATATTCAAAGCATTTATACTTGAGCTATGGAAAAATCAATTTATTATTATAAAAAAATAACCGATATGATCTGATAAAGGATACTACAGAAATGAACTTGCCTTATATCACCAAACTTTGCGGCCAAATCGACTGCTTTCGTCGCATAAATATTAACACATCCAATACATTACTCCTAAAAATCCTTCAGCTTTATAACAGTAATACGTTTTTTTTTTATATATAATTGTGTAAATAGAATACAGCTTGAATTTTTATTAAAAACATATTATTTCTATTTTGCCATGCTAGAATTAGAACTGAGTAGCACTAAATGTGTATGTTTGTTGACAATGCCAAATAGTCCTTGGGCCGAGACCTCAAATTTCACATATTTGTACCACCTGGGGTGACTAATTCTCTTGGGTATTTTTGACTTGCTATATGACTCTAGTTTATGTTTTGATTTGATAGCCCTGGCACACTGGCAGCTTAATAGTGGTTATCACCATTTTTTTTTAGGTTACCCTAGAATTGTTGAATTTTCGCCGCACTTTCGTTATGATTTTCTTTCATTTTCAGGTAATAATTATATGGATATTTTTTTTATTGAAAATAACAGAATAAGCCACTATATGAAAGATAATTCCATGCTCTTTTTAATCTTGTAAGGTGCTGATATCTGTTTTTTAATATTTCTACCATAATTGACAAATGAATACGACAATCGACATTTCACAAAAAAATATGTAATATTCTAACAGCAATAGTTTTTGACAGACATTCATTCAAATTCAAACAAAGTTTGAACATCTAAACAAAACGAACATATTTTATACAATAGTTGACCTCAGTGAAATAGTGCGTATTTAACATCTCATACAAAAATCATAAAATCCGGCACAAAACTAGTTCAATAGTTACCGTCAGGCCAGAACATATATATGTGGGTTACAGGCTGAGCATTGCTGACAGAATTGACATATAATTGATATTGTAAGCTCATATTTTGATTTTTTTTTCAGTAATTGTGTTGTGTGCATAATTGCAAAAAATAAGAATATATCCACATCATTAGCATATGGTCGCACCTGTAACGGAAAAAAGTTACTCCTCATCACTTTCGTCAGAGTCCATCAGCTTCATTTGGTGTTCTTCTTCATTATTTTCCGCATCCTTGTCCTCACAAGTTTGGAGTCTGTACATCTTTGTGCATTTTAGACCGTTGCTGAGACATGTACAATCTGGCAATTTGCACGAGCGCACACACTTGCAGGAAAGCATCTCCTTGACAGCATCAGGTGCAGGTAAGCCCTGCATCAACGCAATCGACAGTTTGCCGTCTTCATCAGTTGTCCATCCATTCTTATCTAGGCTGGGAAGAACAGGTTCGTTCAGAAGATACGTCCTCCAAGTAGCTGCTTGGAGGCTGGCACGTTTGACATGCATATAGAGGGAGTCTTCACAAGGAGGCATTTGACTGGATTCAATATCTCCACGTCTGGCACAGAATAGCTGACATCGAAGCTGGTTCACTTTTGTGGTGCTGGTGGAAGGCAGGTAGATACGGCAGGCAATCTCTTGCACCTTTTTGAAGAGCTCTGGTGATACGTCCCATGATTCTCCCAGCTGAGTGAACGTGTCCTGGTAGATCTTGCTTGACATGAAAAGCTTCAAAGCGGTTAATTTACCCAGACCAGAAAATGCACTGAAAAGATTACAGCCAGTGAATGCAAGCATATCAACACTCTCTCCCAGAACTTGACTCAGCTTGGTGATATCAAGGAACCTGGTGCGATTTTTTTGTTCCACAAATTTGGAACATGTTACATTGAATGCTTCTTCAAAACCGTAGGCACACCAGAAGAACGTCCGTGTCTTCCGCAGAGTGACAACAATGGCTTTGTGATCATCAAACTCTGCTGCATGAAAAGCATGAATTAGCAGATGTGTGTTGCTTCCCTGTGTGAGGATTTCAGTTCCGTGACCTCTTACCACCGATCCTTGATAATTTTAAAGCACAGTTGCTCACATGTAACAAATAGTTCCTTGTCCTTGAGTTTCTCTCGGTTTTTAACCTTTCCTTCCTTCAAAAAGGAACTTGATAAGACTTGCTTTGTTTGAAGAGCTAGAGAGTAGTTCCCTCAACTGTTGTATGTTTTCCCCAAAAGCAATATTTCTGAATTTTATCTCTGTGGAAGTCTCCCTCCTGGCCCTTTCTGAAGCATTGATGGAATATACCTTGTAGACATCAAAGACAAAATGAATGCGACTGCTTTCAGTTCCTTCATGGAGATCATGATTTCGAGCAGTTTCAGCCACTGTAAGAAAGTCTTGCCATACCTTTTCAGTTTCTGAACTAGGTTCATTACATCAATGATGGTTGCTGAAGGTTGTAGAATGACTTCTGATGGGGAAATGTGTTTCTCCAACTCCTTTGCCAGGGCTGCTTTGTTGGTTCACCGAAGAGAGCCATCAAAAACTGGCAAGCGACCAATGAAGTGGTCCTAAGGGGTGAGCTAAAAAGTCACTCATGTGGAGGCATCTGCTTTCTGCCATGAGGATCATCCAGCTGAAAAATTTCCTGTCAGCGCTGAGGACCCCTTCTTTGCCATGACGTTGTTTGGTTGTTCTTGATTTTTTTCCTATATCAGAGAATGTTTTCAGCTTGTTCTCTGATATCTTATCATGGAATTACACAGAAGGAGAATGTGACTGCAGTCGTTCTTCCTTGAAGGTTTGGTAGCACTTTTCTTTTATCTTGCGAGCATCCATAAGGTCACGTCCGATGGTGCAACAATAGCAGTTGACACACTAATCAACTCAGCCGAAGGAGGAATGAAGAGATTCAGCCAACTATTCTTCATCATTAGGACAAGGGATTGGACATCTGATTCGTCTCTTTCCACTCTTGACATCTGTAAATCTAGATGACTTAAGTCAAATTCAGGCTGACTTGTCATATATATCAGTTGCCTCAGGTACCCACTGCGATACTCTGAAGTCAGATAGTATTTCGCGACAGAGCCAGACTTTAGACTAAAACCTTTTGTGCCTCCGCTGTCTGGGTGTTTCAATATACAGTTTCCTCGATTGCCTGATCGGCAGGACTATGTCCAAATGGATTCTGTTTGCCAATCAGAAACAGAGAAGCTCCTTTGCATGAAGTGGTAATGCACATTAGGATTTTCTTTTGTTAGCTGAGACATTGAAGCTTAGTAATACGTGAGGGAGCAGAATAATTTACCTTGTCATATGCAAAGCACCATGGTATCATCTATCGGATGGCAGCCAGATGTAGTCTCCAGTTGCCTTCTCTGGAAGCTAGAATTGAATCAAGCATGATTTTTGTCATATCTATGTAAGAAATCCAGAAAGGTGAAAGACTTTATATATCTCTAGGGAGATCCAAATATTTGTGGAACAGCTGCGGAAGGTGTGCGCATGATGCATTTTCAAGCACTAAAAGCCTTCCGGGCAACCCTTAATAGTGCTTCGTACATAAGCTTTTGTAGCCAACGGTTAATGAAGCTGAACAAAACACAATAAGTATGATAGAAACTTGAATAAAGAACACTGTGATGCATCCTTTTTTGTAACGCTATCTAAACAGCTAAAAATTCAACTTAGGACTACGAGTTATTTAACTACTTCCACCAAAAATCTAGAAGAGAATACACAATATCAAGATCCCAACAAAATAAGTTTAATACTTAACATGTTCCAATCGTTTATTTGGCATGATTGTACACAATATCTCTCAAACAAAGTTATTGGAAAAGAAAAAAGTACATAATTTACTCTCTCTCTCTCCTCTCTCTCTCTCTCTCTCTCTCTCTCTCTGTAGTAACTTAAACACTGAAAATATGACGTTTGATTTTTCTTTTTCTCAATCAATTAGGAATTACCTTGGATAGGTTCCTCTTCAAACTTAAACTACTGCCATATTTCGACGGAAAAATAAAATAACGAGAGATCTGTCAGGAAAATAGGTGGAACTATCAATTTAAAAAAAATTAAAATTGCTGAAATTGTATTCTCTTAATTTAATATTAATGTTCTTTAAAAGAGCCTTTTAAGATTAAACACATATATTTCTCAATCATTCGAGTTTCCTTCAGAATAAGGAGGGCTTCTCTCTCTCTCTCTCTCTCTCTCTCTCTCTCTCTATATATATATATATATAATCCTAATCTTTATTCATATTTAGTATATATTTATATATATACGATTATGTATACCTGTATATATATATATATATATGTATATACATATATATATATATATATACATTATATGTATGTGTAAGTGTGTGTATGAATATATATATATATATATATATGTATATATATATATATACATATGTATATATATATATATATATATACATATATTTATATATATATATATATACATATATATATATGTATATATATACATATATATATATATATATATATATTTATATATATATATATATATATATATAGGTCTAAATGTGCAGAATTTATCATTAATCGAATGCCAAGTATCAAACTACCAATTAGCTACGATTGTGAAAATGGGTTGATTTCAATTCTAAGAACAAAACACTTGAATTTGACAGGTATAAGTACAGAAAAATTTTCATTGACTTTTATCTTTCTTCGTGGCCAGGTGGTTTAGTCACTGTCTATACAAGCTTGCCGGACCAGGGTTCGATTCCCGGCCGGATACAAGCTCTAGTCTTTGTATGATTTCACCTGGGGCTCTGATCCCGAGGTCGTTAAGAGGATCTAGACAATAATATATCAAAAATATAAATGGCTTATTTGAATATAAATAACACTTCCAAATGTGCAAAATTTATCATATATATATATATATATATATATGTATATATATATATATATATATATACTGATAAATAAATATTCATGTCCTGCATGTGGGTGTGCATCTGTGTATAGGATACAAGGTTCTGAATTGAAAAAATGTAATATTTGAAATTCCTTCTCTATTCTATTTTCATACTATACCTATAACCTTTCATATTCATCATATCTCCTTCTAATTAAACGTTTGCATAACTCCCCATTCAGTAGTAATGGGAACTCTTTAAAGAGTTTATTCTATCTAAATTTTTCAAGGTGGGACTGAAAATAGCAAGATTGCTGGGCGATTAGCTTCAATCTTGTGTGGTACTGCGCAATAAGTCTTGTATTTTGTGATATTCATGAACTTCCTGTGACACTGAATAGGCCGTTGCTTTTATATATTATCCTTCAAGAGTCTATTACAAGGAACATTACTCAGAGGGTTATCCTATCCATTGGCTTTTGGTGGAAAAAGAATGACGTGACATATCACTGGTTTCCCTCCCAATACAGAGGTATTGAGGATGAAGCTGTTGGTATCTCCTCCTGGAAGAGTATAAATTGTATGGAAGTAAGGGTGTTTCTTACGTTGATTTCTTTCACTTGAAAAGTTTTTGGAAAAGAAAACAGTACATCCTCATCTTCATCATATCTCTCTCTCTCTCACTCTCTCTCTCTCTCTCTCTCTCTCTCTCTCTCTCTCTCTCCCCGGAAGGAAAGAATTGCCAATTGATATAATTTCCGTAGGATAAAATATTTACTAAAAATTAGAGGGGCCGGGCGTTAGAGAGTTCTGCAAAATAGAATGCCTAATTAGTGTGTTTTTGCTGATCATTTTATGCTTCAATAACTCTACTTATAACGCGTACATGCTTTAATGGCCGGCGTAGCGTATGTATTGGCTCCTGAGCTTTATTAAACCTCTTTATTCTTCCTACCAGTGTGTCAACAGAGCTTCAGCAGAAATCAGAGGAGCTACTTTAAAGATCAAAATAATTTCTTTCTAACAATCCCCATACAAACTAGATTTATGAAGTACATCATTCGAAGATAGGCTGGATGTACACAAGAAATAATATGATTTACAAGATATTTAGTTCAAAATGTTTAACCAAATTCTGGGTATTTTTAATTTTTTAAAATTTCCGAGCTAATATCAGCTTTGTTAGAAATTCAACCTCTCACTGAGCCAATAATGAATATGTAATTTCCTTTATCTGATCTTGAAAAAAAAACTATCTTTAATAAATCTTGGAAGTTTATTGTAGTAAAAAAATTAAGATTTGAAATTTATATCTGATTTTTTTTCTTAACAAGTTTTGAATGTTTCCTTTTTTTAAATATACGTTGGTTAGACATAAAAATCTTTTCTTTCTTTTGTCACCGTAAGAGATATACTATTTCCAACCTGTTTATAAAATGGAACGTAATGCCAATATTGAAACCACCTAATGTTTACTCAAAACTTTTTCATATGTCTTATTTTTCCCCGGCGTCATAGAGGAGTGATGTTAAAGAAAAAGTATAATCCTGTAACTTTTATATAGCCCAGTCATATATGTACAAAACGCTCTGAAAGACACAATCATGTCATATTTGATGTTTAATAGATTTAAAATAATTCTTTGTGTGTGTGGTTGTGTGTGAAATCTTCATGCATACGCTGCTTAAAAGAAGCTATTTTTCTTCACATAATGGTAAAATCTCGTACCTCTAAATTAGGAATACATTATGAAAAAGAGGGATAAAATACTAAAATAAGAACAAGATGAATGACCAAAAGCTAACTTCAACATTTAAAATCCCTATTTAACATCCCTAAGTACCTACCAATTCCCCGACTATGGAAAAGAATGCCTCTACTACTGTATCCGCATAATCTCTGCAAGGAACACGATCAAAACAAGTGTGTGATGAACATTATTATCGGGTTAGCAATATTATTTTCAACTTATTGTCCTTCACTATTCAACGATAAAATCTCAAAGAGATCTTTCATAATTAAAGTTGTTGTTGCGTAAAGAGTAATTATCGGCATATTTGTTATAATGGTGATGTGATGGAAATAAAATGTGGAATAGACATTGAACCCCACTTAGAATAAAATTGAAATTTTTCATTACAGTGTTCACACTATAAATTTATATATTTATCCCAAATGGACTTACCTTTTCTCTTAAACTTACTTTATGAATTCATTAGAACAAAGATTTAATCATAGATATACAGGCCTACAAATATCGTGCATTTGTTTATTAATCAGATACTTCAGTTACCTTTTTCATAGAGAAAACAGTTTCGGATGGTAATTTTATTAAAGATAATCTTAGAATACGAACATAACTCCAAGAGATGTTAACTAAAATCCTACCCGTTTTATTTCAATATTCAATTTTTTTTTATATTCATCTAGACATTACATTTTTACCACTTTTTTTGTAAAAGTTTGTCCTAAACTGCACAATAACTATAGTTACACGTAAAATTGGATATGGTCATATTTTTATTTCCTATTCCTTTAAACAGATAATAGCATAAACATGTTTGACCTATAGAGTAAGAACTTTCTCACCATTTTGCACATGTACAACCACATTCTTCACACGTTTTTTGCGTTCATATGTTCAAGTGAGAAACATATCATATCTGAGGCCTTTGTGTTAGAGTGGACTAGAAACAGTGATATTTGCTCGTTTATGTATATATATATATATATATATATATGTATATATATATATATATATGTATATATATATACATATATATATATATATATATATCAGTTTATATCAGTTTAAGTACTTAGGGTCTATTGTTGCATCAAATGGTGGAGTGGAAGCAGATGTACGTCAGAGAGTGAATGAAGGTTGCAAAGTGTCGGGGGCAGTTAAGGGAGTAGTAAAAAAAAGAGGGTTGGGCATGAATGTAAAGAGAGTTCTATATGAGAAAGTGATTGTACCAACTGTGATGTATGTATCGGAGTTGTGGGGAATGAAAGTGATGGAGAGACAGAAATTGAATGTGTTTGAGATGAAGTGTCTAAGGAGTATGGCTGGTGTATCTCGAGTAGATAGGGTTAGGAACGAAGTGGTGAGGGGGAGAACGGGTGTAAGAAATGAGTTAGCGGCTAGAGTGGATATGAATGTGTTGAGGTGGTTTGGCCATGTTGAGAGAATGGAAAATGGTTGTCTGCTAAAGAAGGTGATGAATGCAAGAGTTGATGGGAGAAGTACAAGAGGAAGGCCGAGGTTTGAGTGGATGGATGGTGTGAAGAAAGCTCTGGGTGATAGGAGGATAGATGTGAGCGAGGCAAGAGAACGTGCTAGAAATAGGAATGAATGGCGAACGATTGTGACGCAGTTCCAGTAGGCCCTGCTGCTTCCTACGGTGCCTTAGATGACCGCGGATGTAGCAGCAGTAGGGGAATCAGCATTATGAAGCTTCATCTGTGGTGGAAATGTGGGAGGTTGGGTTTGTGGCACCCTAGCAGTACCAGCTGAACTCGGTTGAGTCCCTGATTAGGCTGAAGGAACATAGAGAGTAGAGGTCCCCTTTTTGTTTTGTTTCATTGTTGGTGTCGGCTACCCCCCAAAATTGGGGGAAGTGGCTTGGTATATGGATGGATGGATGGATATATACATATTTGTATATACATATATATAAATATATATATATATATATATATATGTATGTGTGTATATATACATATATATACATATACATATATATATATATATATATATACATATATATATATATATATATACTGTATATATATATATATATATGTATATATATATATATATATATATGTATATATATATATATATATATTTCACCATGCTGGCCAATGCATATTAGTGATGGTGGGAAAGGTTTTGCTATCCTACTAGTACATGTTTGTGTTATCGCTTTCTTTTTATTAAGAAAATTATGTCTCCAATGGTGACGTCAGTAATATCAATTTGAAGTTCAGAGTCTTGATTATGATGATAGATCAGAATTTTTTAATGTTAATATATGGCTTTGATATTTTTTCAATTAGGCAGAATATCAGGGTACATAGTAAACATATGATTAATATCAAAGATCGTAACTGTATGTGCTATACGAAAACTACATATAAATACTTAAATGATATTATTTTCACCTTGCTAATCTGTAAACAAATATTTTGTAGATTAACCTAACATTATACCATTCATATCAGATCCTATATAAACTGTTTAAAAATGCTACCAAAGTTTTTTGTTTTTTCATTGCAATAACTACATCAGAAAATATTTTGGTGTATTATGCTTATCCATAATAAATACGGAAAAGGGAAATGATTAACGCCGAAAGCTATGCATTCCATAGTAGATATATGTCACTATTATCAACAGAAATATCAGAATAATCAAACAGCACTTTCAACGGAAAGGTATAAAAAAAGTCCTTCGATAAATCTTAAAAAGAAAAGTTTTTGCCTTACTTTCTCAATAGTTTGGGTCTAACTTACGAGAGACCCTCAGCATCACAACTGGAATCTCTGTTAGATCTAACTTTATGGTGTGAGAGCATTTGTACTCATATCAACCTCTCTCTCTCTCTCTCTCTCTCTCTCACTCACTCTCTCTCTCTCTCTCTCTCTCTCTCTCTCTCTCTCTCTCTCGCCTTTGTATAAAATTATTCTATGGTTATACTCCAATAAGAAATTGTTTGAACTAATAGATTGTCATCGAAGACCATAATAAAAGTGTCATCAAGAATATAAGATAGGAAAGTAAACTAGCAAAGTAAAAAAAAAAAAAAGTCAAATAATTCAGATATGAGAATCGAGAGTTCAGAAATACATCTAGCCAAAACATAGATCATCAATAAAGGAACGACTAAAAGGAGCGAGATTAATGAACAAACGGATCTCATAAAGTGAATGAAGCTTTTGTGCCAGAAAAAGAAATATCTTGTTTTTCTATTGCGGAAAATATGAGTGCCGGAGATAAATGTATCAAGAATGAAACCATATGTTTTATTTTATAAAAGTTCATTTAAATAAATTATAATTGAAATGCTGATTGAGTCATTGATTAAAGGTAATTCATCATAAATGGGTGAGGTAAAAGTTCAGAGGGGATGTAGATAACAATAACTGTTCCACTATAAAAAAAAAGAATTAAAAATATAATGAAACTATGAAATTTATGCTTTCATAATGTTTACTCAGTAATCCATAGAAAAAGGTCGGTTAGAAGGCAAATGACTTCGGTACTAAAAGTGGTAAATATTAAAAAAAAAAAAAAAAAACATTAAATATATCCTGTTGATTTTCCAATTCATATGTAAAAGGCAAGGATGTAACATGCATTTGTTGTACATATACTGAGAGAAAACATTCAATTTCTTTAGAAGAGCGACAAGGAGACTGTTTTGTACCACCCGTGGGTCACGTGATCATAAATAGTAATGACATTTCTCTTTTTTGTATATATTATCCTTTGTATCTTTGGTCTCCCCTCGCACTGACAGCAAATTGAATTAACATGTCGGCCTACTTCACTGTTAACTGTTAACAGAACCGTTGGCCAGTTTGACAAGAAATAGCATGTTTGTATTTTGTGACCTTACTGGGACCTATCGTTTATATAAACTCGATGTGTCTGTAATAAAGTTGCACAGTTGAATTCATCTCGCCTTTGGCTCACAACCTACTCTTGGCCCATCACATTGGTGACCAAGGAGGTCAACTTGCTCCTCCAGCCTTCCCACTATCACAGTTACTATGGTGAACTCACCGGAAGCTGGCGCCCGCCCCATTCAAACTTTCTTCGCTCACCAGTGGAGAGGCGATTGCTTGGTTTCAGCACACAGAAATTCCTTTCACCTTAAGGGCGTGACTCGCTCTTCCACCAAAGCAGATTATGTTCTTGCGGCGATACTCTAGGACACCTTCCCGGAAATCTCCTACTAGCTTTGTGAACAAGGAGACACCTCAATAGTGTTGAAGCCCTCAAAACATACCTTCTGCACCAGTACTGGCTGTCGCCAACCGACAGTATAGCAAAGCCTTTTCAGCTTTCTCACCAATAGTTGGGGAACCAAAGGGCTTCGGTCTTCCTAGGGGATATAGCCAGTATCGCTCGCATGCAACCTGCCGCAGACGGCTCTCCTCATGAGGAGAATCTACTTTGTGACCTTTGGGTAGGCCGTTTACCCAAATCTGTACGTGCTGCCATACCCCGATGTCAATAGTTTACCCATAAAGGTTTTGATAACCAAAGCCAACGCCCTCATGGACAGCCACTTCACGAATTCCAACACATCCATTAAAGCCTCCACTGCTAAGGAAGAGGACACCTATTCAACATCAACCAAAGCTAACGGGCATGTTGTACGACACACACGTCTACCCCATGATGTGTCTCAGCGGCGACAAAGCCACTCATCACTCACCACTCGCACGTGCCCCAACCAACGACTTCTACAGCCACTTACTGTTACCCATCAGCTGGAGTTTTGCTACTACCACTCCAGATTCGTGGCTGCCGTGAAGAAATGTTGCGAAGATTATCAGTGGCCAAAAAACGTGTAAGAGGCCATCATTCCTGGCGGTGGCCTCCCATGTTTCTAATCTTTTCTTTTTACATGATGCAAGAACGGGCATGTCTTTTTTGGTAGACCTGGGTGTTTTCATTCTCTTATGCCAAGGAAACTCTTCAGGACATGATGTGTTCTGTCTAAGTCTGCTGACGTCCGCCTGGTAGCTGCCAAAGGATCAGCAATACATACTTACGGTTATGAGAACCTCACATTATCATTTGAAAATGGTAAATTTAATTGGAAGTTTCTCGATGCTAACATCACATAACCAATCTTAGGTGCGGAATTTTTCTGGTCGATGTCGCCCAACGACGAATGGTCAACGCAGACATGTACTTGTCGACACCTATTCAAC
>NC_090762.1:38823632-38851132 GCF_036898095.1 Palaemon carinicauda | reverse complement strand
CCAAGGCTTTGGGTTTGTATGAGAATTTTGCGGCAAAGGAACCTGAAGACGACGATGGCGACAATGCTGAAGAAGACGAATATGATGTACTAGATGAACATCAAGCAGGGACATCCACTGATTCCCAGCCTCAGAAACACCGTTTTTCCGCCAGCAAAGGATGGTTCGCGAAGTTTCAGAAACGCTTCGGCCTGAAAAGCGTTTCCCTGCATGTGAGGCTGCTTCCGCTGACACTACCGCTGCTGAAACTTACGCGAATGAGACATTTAAGAACAATATCACTGAAGGTGGATACAAGCCCAAACAGTTGTTTAATATGGATGAGACCGGCTTGTTTTGGAAGAGAATGCTGTCGCGAACTTCCCTGTTCAAAGAGAAGCCAAAGCCTCTGGCTTTAAAGCATTCAAAGATCGTGTTACTCTCGTGATGTGTGGCAGTGCTACTGGATTTTTGCTAAAACCTGAGCTTATTTACATATCGAAAAACCCTCGCGCTTTGAAAAATAAGAATAAGAATATCCTTCCCGTGTACTGGATGCATAATCCAAAAGCATGGATTACGAAGATGCTGACCTCCAACTGGTTCCAGCAGAGTTTTATCCCGCAAATCAGTAAATATCTCTTAGAGAAGGGCTTACCATTTAAGATCCTTCTCCTTATGGATAACGCTGGTGGACACGCAACTGATCTGTCGCATGAGGGCATTCAGGTTGAGTTCCTGCCACCCAACATAACATCATTAATTCAACCGATGGACCAAGGGATTATCAGGGCGTTCAAGGCCCTCTACACGAAGAATACCTTAGCGGACCTCGTTGCGTGTGTGGATGCTGCCCAAGATGAGGAGGATGAAACATCCAATTTGAAGGCGTACTGGCGGAAGTACACAATAGCCACGTGCCTGCCGAAAGTACAGGTCAAGGTTGTGCTAAGGGTCAAGATGGTACTCAAGGTGAAGGTCGCACTCCAGGTCAAGGTAATACTCAGACTCTAAGTAATGTGAGGTCTTCTGCATGTACAATTTCTGATACAGTGTTGCAATCAATCTTGCCTGTGCAATTACGTGTAAAGGGTAGTGACAATGTAGTACAAACTTATGCCTTTTATGATACGGGCAGTACAGGTTGTTTCATTAAAGAAAGTATCAAGGATCAATTAAACTGTAAAGGTATTGAAACAGCTATCAAGTTGCAAACAATGCATGGGACTGATACGGTTGAAACCTTTATTGTAAATGGTCTTGTTGTTACTGATATACATGGTAATAATGATGTTGTATTACCAAAGGTATTCACACAAAAGGATATTCCTGTTAATCATGATCAAATTCCAAGGTATGAAGTGTTATAGGATTGGCCTCATTTATCAAGTGTTATTAATAAGATTCCAGTGTATCAACCAGAGTTAGACATAGGAATTTTGATAGGTAGTAACTGTCCAACAGCTTTACAACCTTTGGAGGTTGTACCCACTTCAGGTTATGGCCCCTTTGCAGTAAGATATTTGCATGGATGGACAGTTAATGGGCCTGTACATGTTAAGGTTAGTTCAAATGGGGTTTCATGTCACAGGTTACTTGTATCTGATGTTCAACATGTTACTGACTGTATTACTGTTGAACGTATTAGGAAGTACTTTGAGTTAGATTTTTCAGAAAGGGATCTTGGGTCAGTTCCTGATGAGTGTGGCTTATCTTTTGAGGACACAAGATTTGTGAAAAGGTGCTAGGATGACATTGAATTTAGAGATGGTCACTTTCAGCTACCCATGCCTTTCAGAGATCCCAATGTGAATCTTCCTAACAATAAGAAGCAGGCTGTTAGCAGAGCTAAGTGGCAAAGGAGGAAGATGAAGAATAGTGAAGATTACAGACAGCAGTACACAGCATTCATGAACAAGTTGTTTGAAAAGGGCTATGTTTACAAGATTCCGGATGATGAGGTCAATAAGATTCCTGTTTGGTATCTTCCTCATCATGCAGTTTTTCATCCCAAGAAAGGGAAGATTAGGGTTGTTTTTGACTGTAGTGCCAAGTTTGAAGGTGTGTCATTAAATGATGCTCTGCTACAGGGTCCAAACCTCACCAATTCATTGACAGGAGTACTCATTAGATTCCGGCAGGAGGTTTATGCATTCATTGGAGATATTGAAGCCATGTTCTTTCAAATAAAGATTCCACCTGAGAATCAGGACTATGTTAGATTCTTGTGGTGGCCTAATGGTGACATCAATCGACCTCTTGAAGAATTCCGAATGGCTGTTCACATTTTCGGAGCAATCTCATCACCGAGTATTGCAAATACTGCATTGAAGGCCACAGCGGACAAAGCAGATGAAAAGTATGATTCAACTGTTGGCAGCACCATAAGGCACAATTTCTATGTTGACGACTGTTTGAAGTCATGTGCTGATGTTCCTACAGCAGTGAAGTTGGTGAAGGATTTGGTATCTGCAACTAGTGAAGGAGGATTTAGGTTAACTAAATTTGTCAGCAATTCAAGTGATGTCCTTAAAGCTTTGCCTGCTGAAGATTGTTCGGTTGAAAGTGACAAGTTTAATCTTGACATGGAGAGTTTAACCCTGGATAGGTACGGTCCTCGGACACCCCTTTAAGGGTATACTCGGACGCGAACGACCCCGACGCCAAAAAAAATTCTTGAAAAATCAGTTTTTGCAGTAACCTCCTTTTTTCTTTTGCCAAAAAAAAATTCAATGAATGCTTAAAACAACTGTAAAGATAAATACTACTCATCTGCAGAAAAACTATTTATTATAAATATTTTAAAAAATTAAGTAGAAAAAAAAAAAGACCTGACATAAAAATTCATAAAAAAAAGTTTATACATATATACACAAATCCTTTTAGGAATTGATTCTTGAATGTTTAGGACACATCTTGATGTATTTTGGATGAAGTCAGACCCATGGAGGTGAAGATCTGAAATGAGAAAAAAAGGGTAACTTTTTTTGGCCAAAAAAAATTGTCCAAATTTCATGAATTTTTTTGGGTACCCAAATGAAATAGGAAGTGGCTAATTTTTTTAGGGAATAAACATATGTTATCCTAAAATAGAAATATGTAAAAAATCTTCATTATTTTGTAAATTACATTTATATCAGGGGCCATATCTAAAGGTAATTTTTTGAGTACTTTGAAATTTCGTAAAAAAATACATATATTTAATATATAATATGATATTTATGCAGGTAAAAATATACCAAAATATCACAAATTCTATAGGGAACAAGAATATATATAGATAGGGCAGCTTACGCTTCGGATATGTCCACAAAATGGCCGCCAACCACACTGACTCAGACTCCCTAATCTGCCACTTGAAATGTAGGAAGGGTATGTCAATTTCAAGGTGTTATTTACTAATCTAATTATTATTGGATATGCATAAAAATTGTATGGTGGGTTGCTGGATAATTGTCGATTATTTTACGACTATAAAATTAAAATTCTGACCCAAAAAATTTTTTTTGAAGGGAAATAAAATCGAAAAAAAAAATGTAAAACAATATTTTAGCTAAAAAAATTTGATGATATTCAATCAAAAAAAAAGTAAACAAAATTTTCCGACAAATAAACATCTAGAGGAATCATTACTCTGTGATAGTTCCTTAGTACGTAGTAATTTTGAAAGAATTGGGGAAAAAACGAAAAAATGGCAATCACCGGAAAATCGAACACATACCTATATATACGCCATATCTGGCTAAAAAAAAGATAGGCATGGGTAGCCAGATCATCTAGAAACACTTTCCAACACTATAAAAATATAAGTTTTGCGACACTACTTGCCAATTCCTTACGGTAACATGACTAAGCAAAAAAATGCAAAACAAATAAAAAGGGGCACTCGTGGAAAAATGGCCATTCTAATATACGGCATTTCAGAAAAAAAAAAAATTTCAGCCACGTGCTAGGCAAACCATCAAGGCATATTTTCCGACAAATAAACATATAAATGAAATATTACTCTGTGATAGTTCCTTAGTACGTAGTAATTTTGAAAGAAATGGGAAAAAAACGAAAAAAATGGCAATCACAGGAAAATCGAACACATACTTATATATACGCCATATCTGGCTAAAAAAAAAATAGGCATGAGTAGCCAGATCATCTAGAAACACTTTCCAATACTATAAAAATATAAGTTTTGCGACACTACTTGCCAATTCCTTACGGTAACATGACTAAGCAAAAAAATGCAAAACAAATAAAAAGGGGCACTCGCGGAAAAATGCCCAACATTCTAATATACGGCATCTCAGATAAAAAAAAAAGACATGCACGTGTTAGCCCAACCATCAAGGCACACTTTCTAACACATAAACATGAAAAAAAAATCAATAATATACGGCAATTCCTTACTACGTAGTAAATTTTTACAAATATTGAAAAAAAACAGAAATTGGCAACCGCAGTTAAATACCCAATATACCAATAACTACGTCGTATCTGACAAAAACAAAATCACGCATGGGTAGCCAGATCATCTAGACACACTTTCCAACATTAAAAAAGCAAAAGTTTTACGACACTATTTCGCAATATCTTACGGAAAAATGACTTGGCAAAAAAATTAAAAAAAAATTAAAAAGGGACACTCGCGGTAAAATGCCCGACATTCTAATATACGACATCTCAGATAAAAAAAAAGACATGCACGTGTTAGCCCAACCATCAAGGCACACTTTCTAACACAATAACATGAAAGAAAAATGAATAATATACGGCAATTCCTTACTACGTAGTAATTTTTACAAATATTGAAAAAAAAACAGAAATTGGTAACCGCAGTTAAATACCCAATATACCAATAACTACGTCGTATCTGACAAAAACAAAGTCATGCATGGGTAGCCAGATCATCTAGACACACTTTCCAACACTAAACAAGCAAAAGTTTTACGACACTATTTGGCAATATCTTACGGAAAAATGACTTGGCAAAAAAATGAAAAAAAATGAAAAAGGGGCACTCGCGGTAAAATGGTCCTCGTGGTGATGAACGACATTTTAACTAAAAAAAAAAACATGCACATGGTAGCCAAACAATCCACCAAGACTTTCCACAACTGATAACCTATACAAGTTGCACCATTCTACGACAATTTCATAATACGTAATAACTTTGATAATTATGCAAACTACCTCAGAAGGGTAAACTCGGACGCGAACGACCCCGACGCGTCTCAGAAATCGGGGAAGGAGTAAAGCTACAGCAATGCACATCTGGACACTACTAGAGCGTGTAGGGGAGACACCTCCTGCAGGTCGATCACCCACAAATTCAGTCACAGGGGTGAGTCACGTGAGAAAAACCTGTTTTTTTTTTACGCTCGGGGTCGCAAACGACCCACCGTACCTATCCAGGGTTAATGACAAGAGCCTTAGGAATGTTATGGGACCTTAAAGAAGACTCATTCAAGTTCTCAATTGAGCTCAAGGATAATCCATTCACCAGAAGAGGATTGTTATCAACTATCTCATCATTATATGATCCCCTTGGGTTGCTCTCTCCAATCATCTTACCGGCCAAGAAACTGTTACAAGAATTGTGTCAAGTTGAGAGTTTGGACTGGGATGAGAGGATTCCAGATGAGCCAGCTGAAAGGTGGGAACATTGGATACAAGGTCTTCATTTACTGGAGCAGCTTTCAATACCAAGATGCTTCAAGTCAAGTGGGTTTGGTAATGTGACAGGTTCAAGTCTTTGTATTATTCAGCGATGCAAGTACAGTTGGTTATGGTGTTGCAGCATACCTTGTTCTTCACGATGAAAACCAAGTTCAGTCAAATCTTGTCATGGGAAAATCAAGAGTATCTCCCAAAAAGGTGGTGACTATACCTAGGTTAGAACTTACAGCTGCAAACTGTGTCTGTCAAGGTTGCTCAACACATCCTGAAGGAGTTGGAGTTTACTGTTGGCAAGGTAGTGTACTACACAGATTCAACAACAGTCCTTCACTATATTCAAAGCAACACTAAAAGGTTCCCTGTTTTTGTAGCCAACAGAGTCAGGGTTATAAGGGACTATTCCCAGCCTGAGCAATGGAGATATGTAAACTCCAGTGATAACCCTGCTGATGTGGCATCAAGAGGTATTAGTGTACATCAGTTTTTGCAGTATGACGAATGGTTTCATGGCCCATCATTTATTGCATCTGATTATTTGCCTTCACAGGAGTATGTGTGTGCAGATTGTGTTGATGATAAGAGTGAACATGTGTCTGCGTTCACAATTTCTGAAGAACCTCATGGGTTTACAAGATTAATTGAATATTTCTCTTCATGGTCAAGGTTACAAAAGGCAGTTTCTGTATTTCAACAACTAAAGTCAATCCTTAGTGGTAAAAGGAAAGGTTGTGTAACCACTGATGCTGAAAGGGCAATAATAATGTATGTTCAACGGGAGGTGTTTGGTGATGAAGTGAAGGCTTTATCAAGGGAATTGTCAGTTGGCAAGAGTAGTCCAATATATAAGCTTGATCCCTTTCTTGATTCTGAGGATGGATTATTGAAGGTTGGAGGTAGGATAAGAAGGTCTGACATTCCACAGTCTGCCAAACATCCCATACTGTTACCAAAGAAGCATCATGTGACTACATTGTTGATACGACATGAGCATGAATTATTAGCTCATTCAGGTAGAAACCATGTTCTCTCAAATCTAAGGCAGAAGTATTGGATCATCAATGCTAATGCAACTGTCAGGAATGTGTTATTCCATTGTGTTACTTGCAGGAAGTTGAAAGAACCAGCTTTGAGTCAAAAGATGGCTGATCTTCCAGCAGACAGATTGGAACCTTCACCACCATTCAGTAATGTTGGTATTGACCTCTTTGGACCCTATTACATCAAGGAAGGAAGAAAGGAGTTAAAGAGGTATGGTGTGATATTTAGCTGCTTGGTTAGTAGGTCAATTCATATTGAAACTGCAAACACTTTACAATCTGACTCTTTCATAAATGCTTTGCGAAGATTTGTTTCTCGAAGAGGTCATCCTAAGGTTATCAGATGTGATAATGGAACCAACTTCCATGGGGCTGAGAGAGAACTTAAGGCAGCTCTTGATGAGATGGAGGAAAAGAAGATTGAGAAGTATTTGTCGCATCATCATATTGAATGGAAATTCAATCCACCTGCAGCAAGCCACATGGGTGGTTGTTGGGAGCGCCAAATCAGAACAGTTAGAAAAGTGATGTCTGCACTGGTGAAGGAATTTGGTGAAAGGCTAAATGATGAAAGTTTACGGACTCTGCTTTGTGAGGTTGAGAGCATCGTCAATTCAAGACCGTTAACCACTGTAAGTGACAGCGTAGATGACCTTGAGCCACTAACTCCAAACCATTTGTTGATTCCAAAATCTTATGTGATCCCTCCCCCTGGCTTGTTTCAAAAGGATGATGTTTACATGAGGAGAAGGTGGAGATGCGTTCAATATCTGACCAACCTGTTTTGGTCAAGATTTAGAAAAGAGTATTTGAGCACTTTACAGACTAGACGCAAGTGGAATGAAGCAAGAAGAAATCTAATTGTTGGTGATGTGGTCTTGGTAAAGAGTGACATTGAGCCAAGGAATCACTGGCCAATGGAGCGAGTGATAGAAGTATACCCTGATGACAAAGGAACAATTCGCAGTGCCAAGATTAAGACACTTTCCTCGGTTATTGTCCGTCCTATTCAGAAGCTAGTGTTATTAGTTGAAGGCTAGGATTTTCATGTTAAATGTAACGTGATATTATGTTGTTCTTATGGCCTATCATTTGATATTATATATTATTTGAGTTATGAAGATGTTTAATTTTGTTTAGGTGAATAAGTGAATCGTGGAAGTGTTTTGAATTCAAAGAATTTGCATTGTAACTTAAAGGTTATTTATTGTGTCTGCATGTGTAGGTGTATATTTTGATAAACAGGTTTAATCTGTTTATGAGGCTAAGTATGTTAATGCAGAAACACTAACCCATCTGGTTGGAAAAACATGACGTTAATTTTGTAAGTGGTAGTTAAAAAGTTGAGAGGTGTAAATAAATTACGATTTCATCTTACTTCCTAAAATTATGAAGTCTCTTTGACAGTTCAAGCAAGGTTTTCAAGGAGAACAGTTGTATATATTTCGTAAGGATTCATTTTGGGCACACAGATGTAAGTTTTTTGACGAACTTATATGTATATATTTGTTTTATATGTCCTATTCATTTAAGCGTTAAAAGGCGTAAATTGGTTTATTTGTGACATTTAACATTTGATTGTCCTATAAATATGATAAAATGTGATTTAAAGTGGCAATGAAAGTGTCTTGTTTAGAAACTTATATTTAATTAGCTTTGCAAGATGTATTAAGGTACATCATGTCACCGTTATGACTTATTGAATATTATGGGCTATTTAATAATGTACAGTATTTAAAGTTTGTAATAATTCCTTTCAGGAATGAACCTACTGCTACTGCTACTGTTACTACTGTTACTACTACTACTACTACTACTACTACTACTGCTACTGCTACTGTTACTACTGTTACTACTACTACTACTACTACTACTACTACTACTACTACTACTGCTGTTAACGGAATAATGGTTAAAGTTGAGTTTCTGAGTTTGTGTCGCCCATAACAATATATATATATATATATATATATATATATATATATATATATATATATATATATATATATATATAATATATATATATATATGATAGATAGATATATATATGCAATTCTTATAATTTTTTTATTATATATATGCAATTTTTTAAATTTTTTTTATAGGTCTAGTTTTGTTTTCTTTATATTTATTGTTTCTTTTATTTTGTTTTCTTTTCTCTTAGGTATGGCATCAAGTTAGTTATGGCATGTGATGCAGACACGTTCTACATGTGCAATGCCATTCCCTACCTGGGCAAGGGAACTACCAATACAAGTACGCCCTTGAGAGAATACTTCACTTTGGAGCTAACCCGACCCTTCAGGAAGGCTGGGCGTATTGTTACGACAGACAACTGGTTTACTTCCCTGCCACTAGCCAAGGCTCTCCGTGAACGTGGGATGCATTTAGTTGGTACTATTCGTCCTAAACCTTACCTGCCTACTGTGTTGCTGACAACGCCCCTGGAATTAGCCGAATCTGTTGCCACGTATAATTACAAGGACAAGGTCACCATTTTGTGCCAACGTTTGAAGCCGACGAAAAGGATCCAGATTCTTTCCACAGTTCATCACAATCCCACAGTTATTGAGGATCATAAAGTCACATGCACATGTTTTATAATGCCACAAAGGGAGGAGTTGACACGTTCGATCAGATATGTTCTGCCCTGACCTGCAGCAGGAAGACCTGTTATACAAGGTGTTGTCAGGCAGATTTTGGTGGATAAAAAAGGAATTATTTACAACAAGATTGATAATCCCATAGAAAACACCAAAATTTGCCTGACAACACCTTGTATAACAGGAGGCAATTTTCTGCAGAATTGGCCATGGAACTCGCCCGTGATGCAGCACTTTCAAGACTCGCAAACAAGAGGTACCTCCCAAGGGACTTGACTTACCTCATTTGCTCTGTTTTTGCGGTTCAAGAGCCCGAAGCCGAGAGTCCAGACACTCCAAAACGAAGTGAGAAGCGCAACAGATGCCCTCTCTGCCCTTCTTCTTCTAATGTCAGGACCAAGCTTTTGTGTGGCAAGTGCCATAAGCCTGTTTGTAACTCGCATGTCAACTACACCTGCGACCAGTGCCAACTCACGTAGTAAGTTTCACGAATTATTTTTCTTACCCGTTTATACTTACTAAAAATAATTTTTAACCTTTTTGCTGTCATCTAGGGTCATCATAGATTATTTATTTACCATTTTATTGCATATACATCAATTATTAGTACTCTTTTTAGATATGCTTTTCTTTTACGTCAATTGCGCACGGTACGTGTTACATTTGAACTAAGCTTTTGCCCAGTTTATATTAACTATATATAATTCCTAAGTTTTTGCCATCATCTGGGATCATTGTAGATGACTTTTGGAAAAGTTCATCCAAATATAATAAGTATTACCACTATAAATATAGCATTCCTTTCACACAAATATTTTGTAGTGATTTAGCGTATACAAAAATTAACCGCATTTTCTTTTCTTTACAGATCTGGCAGTTTTGCTGATATAGGCGATGTTTTTACGTCAAGTTGTGCACATAGGACTCTAGTTGCAGCACACAAGTGGTTTTTTGTTCATTGTTTTATTTCAAAGTGTCCAGTGCAAGTTATTTATGAAAAATTGTATTTTTATACTTATTTTCGTATTTATGTAAGTACAGTGTTATTTTATATTCAGCGTTTTTTTTCTCCTACACCAGTAGAAAGTAGACTCTTTAAACTAGTAAACTATTAAAAAAAAAAAATTGTAAATTGGTATCCTCCCTTTAACCCCCCCAAAAGGGAGCGTAACACATATGACACCACGCTACCTGCAACGGGTGAGTTTGGCCACGCTACCTGTCCAGGGTTGATAATGAAATACCTAAAAAGGAAATCATCACAACATTTAATGAGAGATCAATTTATAATGAATTATTATTGACAATGTTAACAATAACCTATAGACGATATTATTAACGTCTCTTGCTAGCTTAATGAGTGTTACCAATCAGTCATCCTCTACAGATATTGTTTTTGTTTCAGTTATTGCTAAAAATTATATGATAGATTATATTGAATCTGGCAGTCTATCATCAAGGTAAATGAATCCATCTTTAATTTTGAATAGAATATTTAATAGTTTACGGTTCAGGATTAGAAATATATTAAAATGTTTTCGATCTTAATAACAGTTGGTTCTAACGATAATTTCCCCATACACGAACTTATATTTAGAGCTCCTGAAGTAAATATATAAAGAATATTTAATAATAATCAATCTGCATTCATGAAAATTTCTCTTCTCTGACTTTTATTTTACTAATTAATAACAAATCCTGATGCTAGGTTAATATGGCCAAATAGATATTATTTATTAAGTATTCTTTCAATATAAGATCACATTTTCTTGATTACCAACAGTAAATAGAAATGCTAGGTTTTTTTTCATCATCATTGCTTGTCAGCAGTTTTTAATGACAAGTAATTTCACTCTTTCGTTACAACTTCGAAGTTTCCATCTGAAAATTCACATAATTTCCCAATTGCTCCAATCATGATCACTAACGTTGCCCTCCACTTAACAGGATTTTCCCAATAAATGTGGGATGAATGATTGAATTTGGTTTACAACGTAGAAGTTTCTCTCATTTCTTTCCAGCTATTTATCAAACCTGCAGATCGAACTCGGACAGAAATAGTTACAGATCAATAAATTTTTCGTTAATACGAAATGTTAAAAAAAAAAAAAAAAAAAAAAAAAAAAATCTTTTCCTTCGTTATCATAATAGTTATCATAACTTTTTTTTTTAATTCAAATATATATTCAACTTTGAGGAAATGATTTAATGTCTTTTTCTCATATTTTTTTTTTAGGGAAAATTTTAACAAAATTCCCTTCTACCAATTATTGTTTTTGAAAATGAATTTGATTATATTCATATAAGCAGACTTCACATACCAATTGCCCAACGAAACATGAATGATTAGTCATAATATATGATTATTTTTCCACTTTGGATATGTAAAACAAATAATTAAATATATGTTCCAAAATGCTTAATATTTACATTATGAGTTTTCCTTCCTATGCAGAACATGGGGAAAATAAGATTTTGTGTTTTTAGTATGGAGGAAAGCGAACTATTATTCCAAATTACCTTTATTTCAATATTCTTATAAGACTAACCAGAAGTTAATATTAATATTAATTAGGACCAGAAAAAAAAACCTGGAAGTAAAGATTACCTTATAAATCAACATTACTTTACTGTCAACGTAAATGAAAACTAAATTTTACTTCTACCCAAACTAGTAGGTATATATTTTATCAAGTTATAAAGCGATAGCTATAGTTGGGTTTTTAACAGCTAAATACTTTCAATTTAGGAAAAATAATCTCTATATCAAACCCATTATTATATAAACAACAACAATAATATGATCTGCAATGACTATTGGAATGATGGTAGTTATTCTAGTTAGTTTTCAAAGAATATATTCCAGGTTTATCAAGTTTTTGAGATGTTATACTAAAATAAGATAAAGTCTTGAAGGCCTTCCTTATTCATTTATTCCTATAATTTTCCAAGAAATAATTTCAGTTTATTATGTTGGTGAGGCCTCATACTAAAAAACCATAAGAATAAAAGACCTTCCTTTTTTTTCAATTTATTCATAGTAATTTCTCAAAGAATATATTTAAGGTTTATTATGTTTTAAGGTCTTATACTAAAAAAGAAACATAAAACTTGAATATGTTCTCTCTCTATGTTTACAATAGAATCTAAAGGTGGAACTGAGTTTGTTTTCACATTGTAAATTTTCCCAAAGTTGTTTTCCTTCCGCGCAAAGTTATTAAACATTAATGAGAGAAGGCTCTCTGGAAAGAGAAGAATCCTTGGTTCCCTTCTCATTCACGTAATGGGTAACAGAAAAGAAGACGGCTTTATTTCTCTTCGAAAACAAATGAGGTTTTTGGTATCCTAAATACATTTTTGTTATAAAGGAAAATGATAACAATTTGGAAATCGAAGAATAATGGGATAATTGAGAATTAAGGAGAACATAAGCAGTGAAAATTTGGCTATATCAAACACTGTTTATTGACAATATAGGAAAATGAGAGAGAGAGAGAGAGAGAGAGAGAGAGAGAGAGAGAGAGAGAGAGAGAGAGAGAGAGGAGAGAGAGAGAGAGAGAGAGAGAGAGAGAGAGAGAGAGAGAGAGAGAGAATTTCAGTTGCATTAATAATTCCACATGGCATAATAGAAACAAACAAAATGATAATTATACCGAGATCTCATGGTAAGCCAACATTTGAATAACTTTTCTTATAGTCATGATAACAGATAGTGAAGATGTCGCCAGAGAAAGACAAGTGATCAGAAGATGGCTGACTGAAGAGCAAAACAGAGAACGTAATATGCAATATACTCCTAAGAAACTTTAAATTTTTCAGTCATTTCTTCTCTTTAGTAGCATAGAATATATGAAGAAATTAGAATCTAATGATAAACAAAAAAGGTTTTCTTAGAATTTAAGTCAATATAAATTTTCTTAATTACATGAGGAGAATAAAGAAAAGATTACTGACTTACAAGGTTATTCTATCACAAGGGAACACATTTTAATAAATTTTCAAATTATATTTAAAAAGTTTCTAGGTAATGGGTCAATAGCTAATCAACGAAATATAGTTATGTAGCACCTCTCTAAAATCATGATAATAAAACAATATATATGATAAGGTGAAATTGATATAAAAACCTTGAACAAGAAAGTTACTTATCAAGTACAACCTGCCCTTCCCCCCAAAAAAAAGCCTAAAAGGACAATTTTGAATGCATAATAGATTTCCATACGTTTAAAGGTAAAGTACACAGAACAGTTGTGAGACCGGCAATGATATATGGAGTGGAAACGTGGGCAATAAAGAAGACTGGAGAGAAGAAGATGGATGTGGCAGAGATGAGAATGTTTAGATGGATGTGTGGGGTGACAACGTACGGAATGAAGTAATTAGGCGTACCACAGGAGTTAGAAAACTATCAGATAAGATCCAAGAAAGTACACTGAGGTTGTACGGTCATGCCATGAGAAGAGATGAACAGTATATTGGGAGGAGATTGATGGAAATGGAGGTACAAGGAACGAGAAGGAGAGTGAGACCAAAGCGAAGCTGGGTGGACTGTATCAAGGATGACCTTCGATCAAGGGGATTAACTGGTGATGAGGAGTGGGACAGAGGTAGATGGAGAAAGCTGACCAGAAACATCGACCCCACTTAGAAGTGGGAAAAGATGTAGACAAAGAAGAAGAAGAGTAGATTTCCATACTTTAGGATGCAGTAAAAATTTTATAGATGCAACTAAGAGGAACCTTAAGATATGACTTTTATGTCACACCAATTAAGGACCAATCAAACTTTACCATATTCAACAATTGTTGATATCTTAAATGAATAGACTTAAGCAAATCTGAAAAAAAAATACTATACATCTCATCGCTGATATAGGAGACAAACTATAAATATATAAAGGGGCAGAAGTAGATATTTTCTTAATCAGTACACATATGAGCTATGACCATATCCCAGGCATAAATATTAATGTATAACACACTCACGCGAGAGCCAGTCATTAAATATACGAAAAGCGACAGCATACGTAACATTTAAGTTTAGAAGAATAGTGAATAGCTTTCCTAGATCTAAAGAACCAGCTACCCTTATTCTCTTATATGTGATCACTTATTGATATTTGAAAGGATACCAGACCTAAATGCCTTGAAAATATTTCAAGAGCAGCTGCTTTACCAAAGGATATTAATAATTCAATGAAATAAAAAAAAACTTTAATTCAACTAGAGATATCTTTACTTCCTATTATCTGTCAATTGGCCTGATACAGTGAAATCAATTTTACTTATATAAGAAATTTCATCAAAAATAGTGCATTTCCTATATTTTTGTGTTTCCTACTTGTGTTTATACCTTCCGTAGCATTCAAATACAATTGTTTTTAAACGTAATAATTACGAATCTGCTGTTGCGTTGAAAAACGCTGTCATTTGTGTACACTCATAAATATGTTGTACATGTAAACCATATATCTTTTCATTCAAAATGCTATTGTTTAGAGCATCGCTACTTTGTCTATAGAAAAGAATATACTAAAATAGAACAAAAAGGAAATTAGGAAGAATACCCAGGCTCAACAATGATAATAAGTTTATCAAATTACTGGTATTTTAATGATTGCATCTTGCTGATGAGGGTAATAATTGTATTTGTAAGAGAGACTCATTTAATATTCTTAAGAAAATGAATGTGTCATCGTCGTAGATTTTATTCCTACAGAACATACATTATATAAGAACATTAGGAAGTTACACATAATAAGGAATGGAAACATCAGATATTACGGAAAAGAAGGATATTTTCCGCACTACTATAATTATAATAATGGGTCCTTATTATTCTAAACAGTAAAAAGCTGGAAACTATAAGAGTTTGTAAATTCTTACAGCCACAATTATCAATTTCATTCATGTTATTAATATATTTTGTTTCTACATTTGGCTCCTGGGCTCTGGAGAGAGAGAGAGAGAGAGAGAGAGAGAGAGAGAGAGAGAGAGAGAGAGAGAGAGAGAGAGAGAGAGAGAGAGAGAGAGAGTTGAAAATATCACAAAATAAGATACTAAGTCTTAGTTCATTTCTAGGTCATTTTTCAAATTTGGTTTTCTATTGGTTTGTTTATTTACGACAAACTACACATCAGAAGTGTTATGAAGATATATTTAATGATAGGTGAAACTATAATTGGAACTATAATTTTCATTTGCTGATTTTTTTTTCTTTTTTACTTTAATCTATCAGTACAATTGACCATAATAATTTCCTGGACTCTTCTATGGTAGTAAATTTCTTTTGTTGGATGTTAATAGTTCTTTTCACCTCGCAGATTATAGAAGTTGATGCAATGTTACATAACTGTAGGCAATGGTCGAGTTTTTACATAGAGACCGGAATAAAATCTTAGGAATGAATGTGAATAAAATTAATTTGCTACTGCTTTTGTTTGCACCCGATCTGATTGGAAAGATTATTTATTTTTGTAGATGTAATTTCCTTGTGTTATGTCTTGTAGTAACAAATACAGCGTAAAACGTGGTTTCTAGACATTAGATGATACTGATGTAAAAATACAGAAATTTCGGATGTTTTTATTCCTTTTATATAAACACATTGAATAATATCATACCAATGCTGAAGTGTTCTCTCCCACTTCGTGAATATAATACCTAAATATTATCGCAATATAATCAATATTGCTAGATAGATACTCTTATATATAGGAATATATGTTTTGTTAATATTCTGTGTTATCTTTCTCATATAAGGCATACGAAATAGACAATTTGAATAACGTTCTTGGACATGAGTAAATCTCCTACCGAATAAGGATTTTTTTGGATATAATCAATGAAATTATATTCTGGCTATAAAAGGTGATTGGAACCCTGGCAAAAATCTTTAATGAATATAATTTTTCAATGTTATTTTTAAAAGAAAGTATTATAAAAATAAGATATGGCAAGGAAGAGGAAATAGGTATCGGGTGGTCTCAAATGACTTAAAAATCCTTGGAGTAGCTTATGGAACATGCATTGGAATGATAGAAGGTATTTCAGTTTATGGAACAAAATCAAACTATGGATGATGGCACATCAACGCCCCGCTAAAACCATACTAAGCAAGAAAAGAAAAAAAAAATGATTGAGAAAGATCTTGAAAATATAAAGGAAGAGATCAAGGCCCCTCCCCCCCCCCCCCCCACCACCACTACACACATACACCAAAAGAAAAAAAATGCTGCTCTACGATTATGATTTTAAACTGTATAATCATAAGTAACTACGTATTTTTGCATTTCTATTTCTAATAAATCATCCTTTACCGTTGGTTAGTAGAGTCTGGATGTCTGATTTTAGGTAGCCACGTCAATTTGGATATCCTATCTCTCTCTCTCTCTCTCTCTCCTCTCTCTCTCTCTCTCTCTCTCTCTCTCTCTCTCTCTCTCTCTCTCTCTCTCTCTCTCTATCGATCGATCGACCGATCGATAGAATCACTCATTTACATAGCAATAGGACACCACATTACCTTGCCCATATATTTCATGATAGAAGAACAGGACCCTAAAAAGTTTCAATGGAAAATTTCAAAGTAACACCAAAGAAGATGAGGCAAATAAAAAGGAATCATCCCTCTCTCTCTCTCTCTCCTCTCTCTCTCTCTCTCTCCTCTCTCTCTCTCTCTCTCTCTCTCTCTCTCTCTCTCTCTCTCTCTCTGTCTCTCTCTCTCTCTCTCTCTCTCTCTCTCTCTCTCTCTCTCTCTCTCTCTCTCTCTCTCTCTCTCTCTCATCATTCTAGAATTTAGGCTACAAATCAAGACTGAATGGAAAGCCAAGACGTGCCCAGAGCCCTTGCCTTACCTGATGAATATAAATGAAGTCCAGAATGCGTTACAACTTTTCTCCAAACTCCACACATTGTTCCAACCTTTTTCTATAAATCCAGAGTGAAGTACAAATGTAAGAGCTTTATTGACTTTGACCGATAAGTATATTCACATATTTTCTTTTTTTTCGTCATTTTTTAACATAAAAATTTTTGTTTGGATTAATCAAGTGTAAAGAGGTTAGATAATTTCTTTACACAAACGGATTAAAAACTTAATAACTTTAGTAAAAAGAAGCATGTTATAGCTCATATTTGGGTGTATTCGGATATGATGAAAGCCGTAAAATTATGCGTATATAATTTACTCTACAAAAAGTTGTCTCTTGAAAAGTTAATATATGTTTCTTACTTGATAAACTAGAGAAAAATATATTGTACATATATAAGAGAAGAGAACCATTGGTAAATTATCACTTGAACTCATGAATATTAACAAGCTATTCTCTTTTACTGGTTCATGTATATAATTTATTTAGTGATAAGAACTCAATCAATTATAACGGTTTTTACTTATGCAGGTAAATAGAAATAATTTTGCATTTTATCACAAATGAAACAATATTCATATCAGTAAAATTAAATAATCTGCCTATTCTAAAGCATGTATCACTAGTTGCATAATGCTCTTGAAATCTTGCAGAAAAAAGAAATAATACATATGCCATCATATCTTAGATTTTTCAATAAATAAACCTATACCACAGCAATTAAAGTTGCATTAAATGTCAAACAGGTGAAATCCATATTATTTTACCAGCCGTAGCGCATGGTAAACATTTTTTTTTTTTAAATCTTGAAAGAAACGTCTCTTTCTTACATTTTTAGAAATTCTTGAAAATAATCACGCAGCAATGGCAAACGACTTTTTTTTTTTCTTTTCTTTGGTGACGTTTAATAAAGACATCATAATTGATCTAATTGATTTTTCTGTGGATTGAATATTCAATACTAGCAATAAATGAGAGAGAGAGAGAGAGAGAGAGAGAGAGAGAGAGAGAGAGAGAGAGAGAGAGAGAGAGAGAGAGAGACAGAGAGAGAGAGAGAGAGAGAGAGAGAGAGAGAGAGAGAGAGAGAGAGAGAGAGAGAGAGAGAGGAGAGAGAGAGAGAGAGAGAGAATGATAAACTAAGAAGATATTAAGATACTATTAGATTTAGTGTCAAAATACTAAAAATGTAACCCTGTGACCTTAAAAACTATCAATCGTTATCCATAAAGATACATTCTTAAATAAAATTATGCAACCATCCTGTAGTAGAGCATTATCTGTTAAGTGCTTTGGTATACAATTCAATGTTTTCCTAATACAATTAAAAATTAAAATATTAACACTTTTAATGCTCGAGATTATTTAATGATAAAATCAATTGAAAACCAAAAGACTTAGGGCTCCACTGCACTTATAATTTTATGATATAATTGTGTCCTTCTCTGAAGCCTCATCCATTCTCCGTCACATTTCCCTCCAGGTGGCTTCCTTAATCTCATACATCTGAGACATTTCTCGAATCTCATTCCTCATAGCAGGAACCAGAGTGTCTTAATCTGGACTCCAGCATTAGCTATTGATTAATGCTTCTTTTAGTCAATGAGGTAATTACAATTAGAGATAAACTAATATAATAACCAATATGGGAAAAACTCCTAATTCATTTACATACAAAATTCCCCTTCCCTCTTCTCGTAAGCAAAATATAAGATATAATTTTCTATGAAAATTTGTCGCGAGGCACATTCAGAAATGACAGATAACTCTCCGATTCCCCCTTAATCACTGTTCGCGGTCTTTCCATCCATTCCTCTTTTTTCTGTCTCTCGGACTTCTTTTATGTCCCAACTTCCAAATAAATCACACCTGCATCATCAGGGCATTCATTCAGGACACCTCTCTCTCTCTCTCTCTCTCTCTCTCTCTCCTCTCTCTCTCTCTCTCTCTCTCTCTCTCTCTCTCTCTCTCTCTCTCTCTCTCTCTCTCCTCCCGTAACATGATTGCTCCTCGGGAGAATTCACATCCTGTTCTCTATTTTCTCTATTTTGATAGGTTTCTTCAATATTGTGGTTAAGTTCTTCATTCCTCTTTTGTGCCCTAGTTGTTACTCCTATTACTGCAACTCTAGAGAGAACATCAGCTACCTTGTTAGCTTTATCTTTTATGTGATGAAACCCCTTAATATTAAACTCTAATAATCTCTCAATCCATCTCACTGGTAGAGAGGTCAAATCCCCTTGAAAAAGAGGTACGTAAGGGGCGATGATCACTTTCCAACTCAATCGACTGACCCAGTAAAAAGAACCGATGCCTCTCTAGAAACCAGAGAATAGCCAAAGACTTTTTATCGCACGCACCATAATTCTTTTCTGTCCTTTTTCATACCCGGCAAGTAAGAAAAATGGGTCGCTCTCTACTTTTATCGTCTCATTGTAAAACTATGCCACCAATAGCTATGCTACTCGCATCTGTTTTCACTAAAAACAGGCAATCAAATCTAGGGTAAGCTAGTAAGTCATTCCTAGTTAAGGCAGCTTTCAAATGGTTAAAGGCTCTTTCTTTTTCCACTCTGCAATTTATTACTTTTAGTTTCTTTAAAGCATCAAAGGGTCTCGCTATCTCTCCAAAACCTTTCATGAATTTACGGCAATACCCAGCGAGCCCAAGGAACCCAGCTACCTCCTTAGAGTTACGTGGCCTGAGGAAATCTCTAATAGCCGCTACTTTACTTGGACAGGGTTGGATACCTTCTGGGGTTATTTTGTGACCTAAAAATTCGACCTCTTTACAGTAAAACTGGCACTTTGACAAATTTATTTTCATACCATTAAGTCGTAATGCTTCTAAAACTTTACAAATATTATTATTCTGTTCTTCGGCCATTTTCTCTGTAATTATGATAACGTCTAAATACACCGGACTATTATGGCCAATCAAGGGAAACAAAACCTTCATCATTACTCTAAAAAAATCACTTGGAGCATTTTCAACACCGAAAGGAAGGAAATTAAAGTAAAATAGTTGATCGTTAGCTATAAATTCCGTTTTACATTAACTGTCTTCCTTATTGGGTATTTGATAGTATACAGATTTAAAAAAAAAAAAAGAAAAAAGAAAAAAAAACAGTTGTAAAATATTTACTGTCCTGTACCTTCATAAGTAATTCTTCAATTGAGGGCAATGGAAATGCATCATCCTTAGTGACTGCATTCAACTTCCTATAATCAACATACAATCTTACTGAGCCATCCTTTTTCCTATAGCTACAATTTGAGAAGACCAGTGGGATTCACTCTCCTTGATCATCCCTTGTTCTCTTAATATACTAATTACCCTTTCTGTCTCTCCCTGGAAATGAATGGGTACCTTACAAGGGCTTGACCTGACCGGCTCTACCCGCCCAGTATCAATGCTAAAGAGAAATCAGTCAATCCTCTCGGGTGGCTCATCTCCAATTGCAAATTACATCGGGATAATTATTGACAATGTCACTAACTACAGGTTGATATTCTGACATACATAGTTTTGGTGCTTGCATAATCAAATTCTGAGTGCGTTCATCTGTGCGGGCTGGAGTTTTGGCTCCTAAGATCCCATTATAGGCAATTTCATATAACTCTAATTCATACACGAATCACTTCCTAATACAACTCTTCACATGCATTACTTCCCTCGCCCCCACACAACCAGCCTCTGAAGACTCTTTGCACCTGCTGACTGCGTTCTCCCCTCTCCCGGTTTGGGTTTTTTGAGTGCCTCTCATGGCTACTAACTTCTCGGAACTGGGCCGGTTATTAACAGTTATTTTTTTCTTTTGGCAAACTGTCTAAAATGTTTTGTATCTCAGTCACTACATCGGCTAACGAGTGACTGTCATCGAACAAATAAAAACATAAATACGGGTTTACTAATCTGTGAATATGTTTACGGGTAATATCTTTTTTATCACCTTCTGGGAGATGGGCACTCCAGGTAGCTAACGGATCATAATCACAAGAAAATATTTAAATGGATAAAAGAGGGAAGTGTTTTATAGTCGAGCCAACAAATCAATTTATCGTGATGTTTCTTATTTCGTTTTGTATTACATTTCATCGATCTATTTCTATTTCAACTAAATTAAAATTGGTCAATTGACGGCGTATTTGGAAGTGGGATTTTCAAGAAAAAAAAACTTGAAGATAAATACGTGATCTATGGATATTCACCTGTTAAATATTGTACGCCATCTAGCTCTCATAGCTTGACCTGGATCAGGTTCATTCTATTTGAAATAAAATTACACTTCTGCGATTAATGACCATATAGATATGAAGGCCGATATTAGTGAGTTAGCACTCTTCCTTATTTTAATCTTGATATTTAATGGCATAAATTTATATGTGAACTCAGTGTTCATATATTATTAAGAAAATAAATCACCAAATAAGACTTGTCTTGTGAATATGATTCCTATAATCAGACTAAGAAGTTCTAATTTACCTTTTCCTTCTCAGAAAGCAAAAGATTATAGAGAATGATATGATTGCAGTAATTTTGTAGCCTTATTGCAATATAAATTATATTCCAAGTAGCCCTACTTATAAAGAATTCAGATTTTTCTTCTCTCCTATACTCCAGTAAGGTTTTCAACTTTTTTTAATTATGGAAAATCGTACAATAAAGGTATGTCATATATCAAAACTGAATTTTTAATATTTTTGGAAAAGTAAAAAAATTACTTTAAGAACTACTTGGGTAGAAAATTCAGTAGAAATTGAAGTGTAAGGAAGATATGTGTTCCTACAATCGTTTCCAGACGACGATTTTCAAGGAATCGTATTGAGGGGAAATGGGGAATTCGGCCTTCTTGAGAGGGTTATTTTTCTTCAGATTTAGGAAGTGGCAGTTACTTACCCTTACAGATGATCCACTTTGTCTTTTAGAATAATTGTCGGAAACGCATCTATAGTAGAGGCAAAGTTTCCCGATTTTATATTCCTTGTGTTAGTTTTATTGTTTGTCACAGTATTTCATCCGCAATAAACTTCCTTGTTTATATCAAGTTGAGATATCATCCTGAAATAAGAATTTATCTAATATAATATATAATGTCTTATCTTTATATTATATTGGAAGTTTCTTTTATCACTTTCGACTTAGAAACCTCGAACCGACATGGAATTAAGAAATGCCAAACAATTGACCAATTTAAGATACTGTTAAGTTTAGTTTTTACTATGTAGAATAAAAAGTAATACATATTTCTTCTTAAGGATATCTTGCATGATTTCATATTCATTTTGCTCATAAACATATAAATCTCAATTACTAATAATGCATTTTTCGTATTCAGTGGTCGTATGTTTTGGTTGATGTATGAGGAAGCTTATCTTCAGAGACCGAAATACTATCATATTAGATTTTTGAAGTGACGAAAAACAGAGGTAATAATAAAGACTATAACCTCTACAGAAAACTATATGTAGGCTCTAATTATATTTCTATTAGAACGTTATATTATAAGTGGAGTAAAGTAGATTAGACAAGTTAATTATATTAGTCTTCATGATATGTCAAGTAAATTTTAAGAACATAGCTATCTACACAGTGTTTCAGTTATGATTCCATATTTAATCAATTAATTGGAAAGGGATGGCTGTCTTGTCTTCTATGCAGTCAATCTATATCATTATTATTATTATTATTTATTATTATTATTATTATTATTATTATTATTATTATTATTATTATTATTATTATTATTATTATTATTATTATTATTATTATTATTATTATTATTATTGATAACAAATTTACAACAATAGTTGTAACAGTAAAATTCTCAACGCCAGTGGATTCCACCTGAAAAAGAGGCCCTGAGTGAAAGAGAAATGGGAAAATAACAAATAAACTATGACAGAAAAATTATAATGATAAAGATATGAAACCTATCAAGATCAATAATTGAGTAAGATATGTCAATCAGTTATAAACTATGAAATGGCACTGGGGGTAACCTATTCAACATGAAAAGAGTCCCATTACGTTTGACCTTATGAAATTCTATCGAATCAGTAACCAGATTATGACTATCATCATACAACCTGTTCAAAGTCGAAAGAAATCTATCAGAGTAATATGCACTACTTAACATAATGATGGTAAAGGTATGACTGCATACCAAGTACTACGTAGTAGATGGAACAGGTTTAAGATATGAATGCAAACAAAAGACAGAAATATGATTTGTTTTAAGCAACCTGACCAAAGAATTAACTAAGCGACGGAAGCGGGGATTAATTTCAGGATCAGCGAAATGGAATCCATCAAAAGCCAAATCTCTGTCCATAAATTTAGATACGAGTCAGCACCTTAGGAAGAGACAGGAAAATCAATTCTAAATCTGGCTGCAAGAGAAGTATAAAATTCAGAGGAAAAATATCAATGTTATTTGAGTCATATTATATTTTATCTAAATTTTACTCACACTTTTCAGGTATTCGCAGGTAGTTTGATATATTTCAGCATAAATGCATTTTTATCCTGAAATATATCTAGCACTGTATCCCCTTCGGCTTTCTGTTTTATTTCCACTGAATATTGATGATCGGAAAGTCTAGTCAGATATAAGCTATCATTAGAAAAATAAACCTCCATTTCCACCAATCTATAGTATTTTACCGTCTTTTCAAATTTCCTTTTGTAAAGGTTAGTAAAGGAAACGTGTTGTCAATGAATTTCAAATCATATGAGTAATTATAAAGATATGTATAATAAATACGCACATACACTCACTGGAATATGAGTAATTTATGAACTCATTATTTATCAATATATCATAGAGACGGAGATATGTAATGCAGATCATAGTTTGAATAATACAACGATGGAAGAGTCAAACCAAGCTTTTATTCCCAATTCTCCCAGTACGTAGAGCAATATTAAATATTACAAAGATAATCTATTCATGATCACAGAGAGTCGAAGAACAATATCAGAAGAATCCCTAAGAGGATTGAACAGTAACGATACTGACAAAAAGGAAATCACAAATGTGTTAATGCGGTAGACTGTTAATAGTAATATTTTCTTTGAATGAAGTCTGTGGAATTGATGCATAATTCACAAGGAGAAAAATCCGTGATTAATGAGCCAAGTAAACTGCATATCTTTTTAAAACTCAGGATGAAATCTTTATAATATTATGAACTAATTTATACATAAATCAATAATGACAACAATTATTGTCGTTGGATATGATTTTGGTAGGTTAATAAAATATTAGCATGGAAAATTATGTAAAAACCATGTAATATTTTTTTTTTCTTTTTTAAATCTACTCTATTGTTCTTCGTTTAGAATTAATTCTTACGTATTTTTGGGGGTGTGGGATATTTCTCTCTAATTTGGATGAAATTTTTTTTGTCAACTTGTATGATATTAGGTTTTGACATGAAACAGTTACTGATGAGTTCAAATTTTTGCTCTTCTCCAGGAAACTGATCAACCGGTGAGTGGTATTTGTTTTTCAGAATAAAACTTTGCAATGAGACGCGGTTTATAGTTTGTCCTTAGGTATAATGATAAATTACAAAACCCTTTTTATAATAGACTCATCTATCTTAAAAGGGGGGAATGTAATTGAAATATAATTACATACAATTATTAGTATTGCTTGAACACAAAAAAATTCCGATGATTAGAAATTGAGGTCTACCATATAATCAAGAAAATTAAAAACTTATTTTTTTTCAAATAACAAAAATAGTTACAGATATCATTAAAAAGACATGTAGATAAATCATTTCGCATTGAAAAATTAAATAAAGACCAGTAGAGTATCAGACCACAGCGAAAAAAAAAATGTAATTATTATTATTATTATTTTATTATTATTATTATTATTATTATTATTATTATTATTATTATTATTATTATTATTATCAGTAGTAGTAGTAGTAGTAGGAGAGAGAGAGAGAGAGAGAGAGAGAGAGAGAGAGAGAGAGAGAGAGAGAGAGAGAGAGAGAGAGAGGGAGAGATAAAAAAAAATAACTTAATTGGTAAGTCCAATAGTTGAAATTCTTTCAGAAGTTCGGTATAAGTACATAACTTATTGACATACAAATGTTACACCTGTAAGCTAAATATAAATTGATTACTGTCACCTGCATAAGATAAGAAGGTTAACCTCTTGATATTTCAAGATAATGCTGCAAAATTACACAAATCCTTCCGTCACAAGATTAAATCAACCAGTCACTGAAACAGGAAATGGATAGAAAACAAAACGAAGTAAGTTTATGTGCCATCAACAAGATGTACAGTCATCATAAAGATTATTTTACTTATGATATGAACAACAGAAATAGATAAATACACTTAGTTTGTAAGCATATTTGTGTATAACTTCTTGTTTCTGTATGTTTTAAGCCTTTACCGAAACATGATCTCTCTCTCTCTCTCTCTCTCTCTCTCTCTCTCCTCTCTCTCTCTCTCTCTCTCTCCCTCTCTCTCTCTCTCTCTCTTACTCTCTCTCTCTCTCTCTTTATATATATATATATATATATATATATATATATATATATATATATATATATATATATATATATATATATATATATGTATATTAACACTGGTTTTTAAATAGGTATAATTTAGTAAATGTACTGTTAATGATACAAGAAAAAAATATTGTTTGTACATTGTAAAAATTACATGCTTTGTTGTGAGAAAGTCATACACTTTTATTGACTCAAGAAGGTTGTGTTTAGAAGACAAAACATTTGATTACTACATTTATCACTTCTTTCCTACAGTGGCACATACCAACTCCTTCTCTTTTTCTGGGAAAATAATAGAAAAAGTCTTTAAAAACGTACACTGCCTAAGGCAGCCTTCATAGTATCCAACAGCCGTCCACTCTCTTCCAGAGATAGTAATTTCCATCACTCCCAACTCCATATGACGATCGGTATCCTTAGGCTATAAAACGCTCTGATAGCATGTGTGACCGATTATTGGATTCCTCTTCAGATGGAGGTTAGTTATTGCTTTTTTTTTACAAAGAGTAATTTCCTATGATATATTACACACCAGGGTATTTCAAGAAGCGCTAATATACTTCTTCGATTGAGGTTTAAATACTGTTTCAGACGCATATGTTGATATTAAAAAATTCTTTTTCTACATACTATCATGATTACAGGAAGCGGAAACAAAGTATTAGCGCTACTAGAACGTTTTTCATCATAACGAAAGGGCATAAAAAAGTGGTCATATGCAAATTGATATTGTATATAGAGGGTTGTGGAACTGTTTGCAGTTTAGGAACAGATTACAAGGATTTAATTCAAGACCATTGAAAAGGGCCCGCAAATCAGAATGTATATAAAATCTTTTTAAATTCCATGGCACATATAAAGAGTAAATCTAAATTCATCCATAGGGCCAATAAACTTTTATGTATTAAAATGTATTATGAAATGCCAATATGTTAACATATACAGTGTTATTGTGAATCTTTAAATCACAAATAACTTATAACACTTATGCTGTTTACATCTTCACATGGAAACTACCTAGCTTGACAAACCATATCTTCCATCTTTTCATGACAATAGACTAAAATATTAATTTGTTCACTTCAAATATCAAGGAAACAGAGTCATTCAATTCACTTAAACACTATACTTCCTTTATATGTATATATATATATATATATATATATATATATATATATATATATATATATATATATATATATATATATATATATATATATATATATAAATATATATATATATAATATATATATATATATAAATATAATATATATATATATATATATATATATATATATATATATATATATATATATATGTGTGTGTGTGTGTGTGTATATTTCTACCTCATACTTGGAATCGAACGCTAGCCCCCTTCAAATGAGAGGCCAGGTCGAAACCAACCATGCCACGAGAGGCCATAAAAGATATCGGAACCTGACGCTACCTAGCTGTCCGAGGATTTACCTGGCGAGACATCAGTCTCTTACCAGCGAGTTTTTCCCGATATCCCGGCCCACCACGTGACACAATTGGTAGTAATTCATTCAAATTACCCCTAATGAGTCAATATGGATAAATATCAACACAACATCGTGTTCAAATAGAAATAAATTTCTACCTCATACTTGGGATCGAACGCTAGCCCCTTCTAATGAGAGGCCAGGTCGAAACCAACCATACCACGGGAGGCCATAAAAGATATCGGAACCTGACGCTACCTAGCTATCCGAGGATTTACCTGGCGAGACATCAGTCTCTTACCAGCGAGTTTTTTCCCAATAGCACGGCCCACCACGTG
>NC_090762.1:38816132-38818632 GCF_036898095.1 Palaemon carinicauda | reverse complement strand
TATATATATATATATATATATATATATATATATATATATATATATGAGTATATATATATATATATATATATATATATATATATATATATATATATATATATATATAAGTAAATATATATATATATATATATATATATATATATATATATATATATATATATATGTGTGTGTGTGTGTGTGTGTGTGCGTATATATACACATATATATGAATATGTATACATATATATAAATATATAAATATATATATATGTATATATATATATATATATATATATATATATATATATATATATATATATATATAGTACATATATATATGCATATGTAATGATTAGAATAGTTAATAATACATGTTTAAAACAAATGACGTAATATGTCATATTGAGGGTAACACTAGGGGGATCAGACCCCAACTGGGATATTGCAATACCGGCGGCACTGAGTACTCTGAATCATTCATATCATATATCAATTAAAATGTCACCGCATGAAGCATTGTATGGTACCCCAGTTAGAACACCTTTCCATGTATTAACGCCTACAACTAATCTATCAAATCCTTTAAAAGAATGTATAAATGCAAGTATAAGTCGATATGATATCCTTCGAAAGAATTTAGAAGAATCACAAATCATAATGAAAAGGAATCATGATAAAATAGCGAAACCAACTAAAACATATACCGTGGGTGATAACATCTATATTCAAATCAATGTCCGAAAAGGGCTCAATTATAAACTAACACCTAAGTTTGAAGGCCCATTTAACATTTTGGAAACATTAACGGCCAATAGTTTTAGAGTTCAAAACGTATCCCAACCCACGGATGAGAGAATAGTACCATTGGCTCACATAAGAAATTAAAAAGAAAAGAGAGGAAAAGAAGTGAGGGAAAATTTTATTTTGTTTTATGTGATTACATATATTTTTTCTCGTTACAGGTTTCCCAGATGAATTTTTTGTTGTTGGGAGTGATATTGTTCGCTCAGACATTTTTCTCGTATGGGATGAGCTCTAAGACTAAAAATATATATTTTATATATGGCAATATAGTTGAAAGACAAGAAGACATTTTTATTACATCAACCAACGTAATTGTCGAAGTGCATATGCAAGCAATTTTTCTTCAAGAGAATGATGTCATTAGCTTAAGAACCGCCATTTCAAGGTTTTCTGCATCATTGGATGAGTTGCATAGAAGACATTTTCATTTGACTACAAAGAGTTTGCTTGGATCAACATTAAAAGTTGCAGAGATGCTATCTGATGACTTGAAAAAATAAGACTGGCGAGACAGGATCTTTGGCTTATGACCTTTTGATGTGGACTGTAGGACACGAACATAAAGAAAGACGGAATCCGTTTATTTATGCTGCATTAAGCATCTTTGGGTCTGTTGCAAGTTTAGGTTTAGGAATTTCCAATCGTCTTAAAATTAGTAATCAAAATAAGAAAATTGAGTTTTTGACTCATGAAGATGAATTGATTATGTCAGAACTAAGGAATCAGTTAGCTTCAATCAATAAAATTATGGATTTATTAAATGAACATTCAGATAATATCGTTCAAATTATGGAAGTACAGGATTTGTTGGCAACATTAACGTATTATGATTCAAAGATAGATCACATACATAACAGAATTACACATTTCATTGAGAAATCCAAGGATTATGTAGAAGCTGTCACGTTAGCAACTAAAGGTGTATTGTCGCCCCATTTGTTGCCTATAAGTTACTTAAAATTAATTCAGAAGAACGGAAGGGATAAACTAGGCTATGTTCCTTTGTTAGACGAACATAGGTTAGAATTTTATTACAGCCTAATTACAGTAAACGTAGATAATAACAAGAATAGGATTACAATTCCCTTTGATTCTTCTGATGCCTGGCAATCTTACAGGATATCACCATTTCCGACCTTCATGACGAATCACTCAAATCCAGTAATATCCAGTTTGACAGGACATGTATTGATTTCCACAGACAAGGAAACATATAAGGTCATTAAAGACTTAAATCAATTAACTCACTGTTCAGACGCAATGGATAGAAAAGTATGTACAGCTGACTCATTTGAATTCCATAAAAACTTCATGGATTCATGCGAGTTAGGTATAGTGCTAGACGGTGCTCTCTCCCATACAAGTGAAAATTGTCTGGATAAGCTTTATCCCTTTGACAATAATGAGTTCAATTGCAGACTGAATAATGGCTCGTGGATACGATACGACAAGGACGGCTTCGATGTATCATGCCCTGACGGATCTACGTCCTTCACCCATATCTTCGTCGCAGCAGATGGTTGTGTCGGGACTTCCCCGAATTCCATGGTGACTGGTCTACGGACAATCATCAAAGAACGAGCCTACTTCGCGAACTTCACGTGGACCTCTACAATGCCAGCACTTCCTCTCCCGTACAACAGACAAGTTGCCAAGCGGTTGATGAAAATAACCGAAATGGACCACCTGTCACCGACTTATAAGGAAATTCTTCACC
>NC_090762.1:38781132-38798632 GCF_036898095.1 Palaemon carinicauda | reverse complement strand
ATAAAAAATATCCATATTTTAATCTTAATGCTCAGTACATTTCTAATAAAATGAGTGTGGAGGAATAAGACGCAGGGTTCACTATTGAACTAGTTTATTAAAATTTAATAAATGTACATATCAGATCAACATTTATAAAAATTTATGAAATATGGATGATATGCGTAAAAGCATAAAGGAAAACAGTCAACAGAAAATATTGTTTTCATCTACTAGGAAACAGATTTACCACTTCAATTGAATTATTAATAATAATGATATAGTCTGTATACTGTTTACATACACTAGCATAAAAAAAGCTTGGCACAGGTGTCCGTATATGCTATAGATTACCGACGTCAATGGAACAGTTCGTAAGGACACTTTCGTGGCCTATCGCTCAGCGTGTAGTAACATACAGTACGCGCACCCTCTTAATTAATCGTCCCAAATTAATTACACTGTTCTTCACAGATTTAAAACAGAAGGTTAAAGAATTCTACCTGCTGGTACCACAGATTTCATAAGTTGCTCCACTTGCTGCGCATAGTACATAAAGAACGCCTTGGATGACTACCAGCCGGTATGCAAACAATGATGTTCAAAGTCCATATAATTAAGGACATTTTATGGAAGAGGCAACTTTCCTCGGATCATGACTAACAGGTGTACTGTTTGGATCCGTTCTGCGAATAACGGGTGAATTTTGCCAATAGTTATAGATAACTTTGAACCCAGGGTTTCTCTTCTGAACAGCTGTCCTCCCATAAAGTCTGAAGTTCTATGAAGATAAACCTTTAGGCACTCCACTGGACATAGAGAAGCATCTTCCTTCAGAGGGCAGATTATCTAGGGACCCAACCTGTTGGTTGGTAGCCTGTTCCTGGAAAAAAACGTTGGGTCTGGAAATAGATTCAGTTCTCCCTCCAAAAACTGGACGTGGCTTTCCTCTCTAGAGAGAGCCACTATTTCATAACTCTGGCCCCCAAAGTGAGTACACACAGAAATACGACTTTAATTCAAAACCTTCTAAACATATTCCTCATTGTTCATTATTTATACACAACGAGGAATCATATCTAATGACCATGCATAGGGTCTTTGGAAGCGCTGGAGGGCTGGTTCATTAAGAACGTTGTAAGAAAGGTCGACCTGTAAGGCATATGGTATCTGACTTGTCAAGGCAGGCTTGAACAACAGAATTGTGTTGGCTGCTAAACCTTGCTCATGAAGGTGAATGAATAGTGATAAAAAAGAATCTCTAGGGATTTCTTTCGGTTCTTCACCTTGACAAAAGATAGCTATCTCTTCCCTGAAGCCTCATAATGTCTTCTGGTTTCCTCCAAAAGTCTAAACTGACTTTTAAACACCGAATCTTTTTCTCATCGTGTTTTTTGGGAAGGAGCGAAGACAGTCGAATTCTGTACTCGCTGAGACAGGGATGGGTCCGGTAGCAGTACGAATTTTAGTCGTAGTTCCAATGCCAGAGGGAGCCACACACTATTTGGCCACTTGTGGGCCACTATTGCTGCTTTCCCTTTGAAGGATCTCAGCTTATCGAGGACCTTCAAAAGGAGGTTGTTGGGTGGGAACAGACAGATACTGGACAATCTGTTCCAGTCCAGGGACATAACATCCACTGCCTCCGCTGACGGCTCCTCGTATGGGGACACGTAACGATCTATTTTTTTGTTGTCTTTCGTCGCAAAAAGGTCTATCTGCAGCTCTGGGACTTGACTCGAGATGAAGGAGAACGATCCTGCGTCAAGGAACCATTCTGACTCTATAGGTGTAAACCTAGATAGAGCGTCCGCGGTCACATTGCGGAACCCTTGATGTGAACTGCTGACAGGTGCCATTTCTTCCTTTCCGCCAAACGAAATATGGCCAACGTCACTTGGATCTCTTCACGCGTTTGATGCGTATTTACTCCAGACTCATGTCGCATCCTTAAGCTGTGCTCTTAGCACTGGATCTGTTATCGAAGCAAACTGTAGAGAGCCCAGCACTCTCTCCTGTTCGCGTCTTGATATCCGTTTGGATTTCAATAGTCTCTTGACAGATCCTGCTATTTCTTTCCTCTTCTTACTAGGAATGGAAAGCCGATGTGACTCCAAATTGCAGTGGATTCCCAACCACTGAAATTTTTGAGCTGGAGAAAGTCGAGACTTTTTGATTTTGATCTTGAATCCCAGATGTTCCAGGAACTGGATCAATATCTTAGAAGCTTGCATGCATTCTGTCCTGGATGCTGCCCACACCAGCCAGTCGTCCAAGTAGGCTACTACTTGAGTCCCCTTTAGGCGTAATTGATGGACGGCTGCGTTCGCGAGCTTCGTGAAAATCTTTGGGGCTATGTTTAGCAAAAAGGCATGGCTCTGAGGGCGTAAAGTTTTCTATGTAACTTGAAGCCTAGGTAGGAGGAGAGGTGACGATTAATTGGAACCTGCCAATAAGCGTCAGACAAGTCTATAGAGACAGTATATGCCCTTCTGGGCAGTAGGGTCCTTATGTGCTGATGCATGAGCATTCTGAACTTGTAATTCACTATGAACTTGTTGAGTGGCGACAAGTCTAGAATAACTCTGAGTTTTTCTGAGTCCTTCTTTGGAACACAAACCAGACTTCCTTGGAATTTTATGGACTTAACCTTCCAGATTACTGTTTTGTCGAAGAGTTCTCGGACATATTCTTCCAGAACGGGGGATGAATGTTGGAAGAATTGAGGAAATTGAGGTGGAGGACTGCTCCAGCTCCAACCTAGTCCATTTTTAATTAGGCTGTGGGCCCAGGGATCGAAGGTCCAGCGATCCCTAATTAGCTGTAGTCTCCCTCCTACTGGAAGTATCTTACTTCTGCTGTTGTGGATCTGAGGCCTTGCTACCTTGACCGCGTCCTCCCCTGTATCCCCTTCCTCTTGAAGGGAGTCTAGAAAAACCTCTTGCTGTTCCTCTAGCTTTCGAACAAAAGGAAGAAGTCTGCCTTTCGAAGGCTGGGTTAAAAACTGGTGACTGTGTCGCCACTTGTTGAGGTACCAGCTGGTACGTGGTTGGAGGTTGTGCCACTATCTGAGGCACCGTGGTCACAGGAAGTTGTTGTTGTTGCTGTCGGTAGGGTTTAGCCGGCCGAGAGGATGGCCTAGGCATTTTTGTCTTCCACTTGAGTTGGAGACCCTCATCTGGAGAAGACTTTCTCTTGAGATCTAAGCCCCACTTTTTGAGAAGGTTCCTATTCTCTGTGGCAGCCTTGTCTACTACCTCTTTAACCACTTCATTGGGAAAGAGGTCTTCACCCCAAATACGAGAGGAGATCAGTTTCCTCATGTCGTGCCTCACCGCAGCCGAGGCGAACACGAACTCTCTAAAGGCTCACCTAGCTTTAATAAAGCTATAGAGATCCTTCATAACTGTGGCCAGATTGGTTTTGGCCACAACCATGAACATGTCCTGGATCTTGGAGTCACTTGCTATCGTTTCTAGTGTCGTTTGTATCGACATCGATGCCACAAGTCTTTCCTTTGTTTCTTGTTCTCTATGCAAGAGAACCTCCTACAGTTTTGGAAGTGCCTCACCGAACTTGCGTTCAGCAATATCAGCTTCCAGCTTCCCGACTGAGAAGGTAAGGTGTACGTCCTTCCAGTCTTCTTGGTCCAAGGGCAAGGTCAGAGATAACGGCTTGCACTCCTCCAAGGAGAGGCATGGTTTCCTTGCCTCCACCGCCTTTAAGGCTGCCTTATATCCCTTTTCCAAGAAGGGAAAGGCTCTGGTAGGAGAGGCCACAAAGGAGGGAAGCTTCTTACTCAAGGCGGGCACTTTTGAGTTAGTTAAGGCCCTCTCTTTCATCGAGCTCGCTAGTAATGTCAGAGCTTTACTATGGTCAAAAACTATGACCTCCTTCGGCTCTGTCTCCTCCTTTGAGGCTAGCTCCTTCCTAAGACGGACATAGCAGTCCAGATAAGAATCTTTGTTGGGCCAAAATTCCACTTCTTCCAGGGGAATTGCTCCCAACTTTTCTGAGATCACGATCTTCCCGGTTGTCATTGGCATGTGTTCGGCCTACCTCTAAGGATTAGTATCCGAGCACAAAGGAAGATCCTTCATGCTGAGCCGCTTCTGGCGCCCACGTAATGCTGTAAGTCTACGTATCTCTAGTTTCATTGCAGCTTCCTTCTCATCATTCATCCTTTGAATTTGTTGGATCATCTCAACAATGGAAGAAAGAGTCCCTCCCAGTTCATCTGGGATAGCAGACAATGAAGACGGAATAGGTTCTGGGTCCGGAACCAATGTAACCAACACTTCTCCTAGAAGGTCCTTCTCAGTAGAATCCAACACATCCGACATCCTATTGTCCAATTGGATGTCTTGAAGGGCGGCTGAGACTTCAGAATATACCGGATTCTGGGCAATTGGTATCTCCACCCGAGGCTAGGGGATGATTGCATCAGCCGATGCTATAGGGAAAAAGTAGGCCCTCATCTTCTCATTTGGAAGGTAGGGACCTGAGGTGTTTTTCTGAAAACCCCTCACCCGGAACGTAACGTTTCCCTGGCAGCATCCCTTGACTCCGTTGACTTAGGGTCGTCAAAAGCCTCGGTAATTAGGTTAGAACAAACTGTACAAACCTGAGGGTCCCAATAGCGGAGATGACCTTTGGAGGCTGCGCATGCTGCGTGCCTCCTGCAATATTGATGGCCACAGGAGTTCTTACTGCGGACATTACAGAACAAACTCCCGCACTTCGGATGGTCCTCCTGTAAAGAGAAGAAAAATCCATGAGTATTGATTGAAGGCTTTCACTTATATTGAGACATTTAGCTTATATAGAAAAGCTATAAAAGAAAGAAGGAAAGACACATACTTGTATTTCCTGTCCAGTCAACTGCTGAAACCTCCCGAGATATTAAAACTAAGGTTAATTCTATTCTAGAATACCTTATGTAATTTCCTAAACGGAAATTTAGGGTGTTGTTCACACCTTCAGATAAAGTTTTATTATACGAGATAGAAAGAATACAGAAAGAACTTACTTTCTATGTATTGTACGGTCTCAACAAAAGGCTGTACAAGATAACATTAAGTATGATGAAGAACTTTTAGTGTTATCTCAAGCACTGTACAGCAGTTTCTGCTAATGTAGTGTGTACTACACTACAAATACAGCAACTACTGTTTTGCCGGCGTGCGCCTGCAAGTGACGGCCGGCAACTACCCCTGTATAGTTTAAAGATATACTATCTTTAATTAATAGGCGGCAGCCCCCTGATTCGCGACTGTGTGCTGGCCGGCAATCATTGCCAGCCGACGGCTGAAAACAATAATACCCGGCTGCAGGCTGCTAATCGTAGTGGCCAGCAGATTCGCGCTGTGTTTCCACTGCCGGCCGGCAAAGGTAATAAAACCCATGCCCGCCGACAGTAGCCAAGAACCAGAGAACCTCCAACTGCGGGTTAAGGGTGCAACACAATAGTCAGAGAAACAATATGTATGTAAGGTTATAAGGCGGCATTGCCGTATGACCTTTCATCCAGAAAGAGTGAACTTATGGAAGGGGAGAATGTAGCATTCAGGCTTCCAAAGAATCCATAACCTGCCGGGCTCTACTGGCAGACATGGAAGGGAGACCAAGAGAGGTCTGGGGATCACTCTGCAAAGAAAAAAGGGTCTCTGCCGGCCGACACGTAGTGCCAGCCGGCAGAGAGCTGAGCCTGTCCTCCATCCTAACCTATACTAGGTACGGAAGTAGGACTGAGGCCAAAAGAAAATAAAAGAAAGAGAGGTGGGGAAGGGATAAGGGTCTTATAGGCTTCGTTCTAGCAGGAGACACACTCAGCCGTTAGGGAAGCTCATCCTAACCAAGAGTTGTCTATTATGGGGGAAGACTGGCAATACTTGCTAACCTCTTCCCAACCAGAACAAAGTTAGGTGAAGTTATTTCGCCGGGCAACAGAGAAAACTCATTCTCCAGCCCGAGAAAAACAACACAGGACAGTCTGCTAGGCCACTAGAGGAAGGAATCATCCTCACGGAATCCTTCCAACATGGACTAAGGAAGCAAAGCTCCCTGTGTCCGCCCCTAACCTAGCAAAGGAGACTCTTTCTCTATGCTAGGAAGAAGCAGACCACAAACTAGAAACTCTAATGTTCTGCCCTATCCCAAAAAACCAGTTACTCTGGTTATCAGGTCAGGACAGACATATACTATAATAGTTATACCTGAATTATTATACAGATAGAACCACTAGGATTAAGCCGAAGGCTTACAGAGGGAGAGAGGGATTGAACTTAGCCTCCGGAGGAGAAAAGAACAATCGGGGATGTGCGAGAGTATACTACTGTACCTAGAATACCAGACTAGGTAAGATGAGAATCGATTACCTAAATCACCGAAACTCTCTCGTATACAATCTTGGAAAAACATTCAACAATATCCTACATGTATAAAATATTTGCCTATAGCTTCAATAATATAACATTCGGAAAAACTTATATAATGCATGAAAGTACTAGTGCTAGACGGCTAGGTTACGAAGCCTCACGAAGGGCAAGATCAGTACCTCGACCCGTGTCGAGATCACCGAGCTAAAAACTGACCGTATAATATAAGCATTCCTAGTGGAGCTAAATAGCTAAATTATTAAAGCATAACAAACCGGGAACGTCACTCCAACTAACTAAATGACCCATAAGAGCAAGCGATAGCATCCAGGATGCCTTCGGTAGGCAACAGCTCTTATTTACGTTAAAATCACTTTTGATTTGATTCAAAACGACAAGAGCTTACATTTATACATAGTAAAGATAATACTCAACTTCTTAGAGGCAGAAGAGGCCGGAGAAGTCATCAAAATGTTGAATTAAATCCAAAATAACGAAAGAACACAAGGGAAAACACTGAGTAGTAGAGCTACATGAAAAGGAATAAAGAGGGCGCTACCGCCTTCATCAGATACACACTGGAAACAGAATAGGAGAGATGCCTTATGGGCGGCTCTCTTTTCATTCTCGTTTCAGATTCTTGTTACTATACCCCCTCGAAGCGTTAATACAGTTCGGGGCGAAGATAGCTATTTGACGTGTCAAGAATACGTCCTCTGATATTATGCGATATCCCTGTGAGATTATTTAGGGATATTCGCTGCAGGAGTTAGAATTCTGGATACCTTAAGGTAAAATTCTCTGGGAATATCACTGTAGTCAAATATACCCTAGAAAGCTACCTAATAGGAACTTCCATCAGGACGACATGGCCTGAGCCTGAATATATATATATATATATATATATCTATATATATATATATATATATATATATATTTATTTATTTATATATATATATATATATATACTGCATATATATATATATATATATATATAAATATAAATATATATATATATATATATATATATAAATATATATATATATATATATACAGAGAGAGAGAGAGAGAGAGAGAGAGAGAGAGATTTGAGTTAGAATTGTCATTATCTGGAAATTGATTGTCTTCTATCCGTCGTAGTTGGTAATTGTACGTGTTTTAAGTATTCCTTAATAAACTTTTTCTTCCTTCTTTAAGTTATTTGAATAAAACAACAGGTGTGTCATTTTATATTCTTTACAAATTATGGAAGGGAGACTTGATTGTATTACATAATTCTTTGATAGCCCTCCCCTTAAGGTATCAAACCAGGAGAATTAGCATATAGATTTGAATCTGTTATGACATAAATTGCGAGACAAAATTACATATAGTAAAAGTATGACTACACGTGAGGAGAAGTTTTGGGGAGAGATTATTGAACAGAAACTCTGTGAATAGACATGTTCTATTTCAAAAAGATAATATAAACATCCTAGTCATTGATAATGACCAGAAGGGGAGAAAAGGTGTCAGGTCACCAAAGGGGAAATAAACTGAATTTCTTCTTCCAAATGTTATTAGAGGAATTGGATGTATGCAGTGCATATTTTGGTACATTTTCAATTATATTTATTTCTTTATAAATGAATGATACATATCCGTGAAATAAATCATATGCCTATTTGACCTTCTAAAGAGGGAGCAGTTGTATTATTTCTAAAATAAAACAAAATCCTATAAAACTTGAAAGCAATAATCAAATAATGATTTCTAAACTCCTAATCCCGATACAAAGGGGACATATCGAAAAAAATGTATGGGGAGAGAGAGAGAGAGAGAGAGAGAGAGAGAGAGAGAGAGATTGGTTTATTAATCTTATCATTTTGCAATAATTATCTTATTCGTTTTCCTTTCTGCAGCATATACGCTCTAAGGCGTTATTAAGATTTATTTATAATGTAATAATGAAAAATTAGTTGCTAAGCAAACTGATCATATCATGAAAGCTTAAACCACAGTTGCATCTTCTTAAAGAATTTAATAGGTAATTTAAAAATCATTTACCATATTTACGATTATTGTATCATAATGTCAAGAATATTTTTTTAAGTATTTATATATATGGAAATTTCAACTGAACCAAATTCTCGATGTTAATAATCGATGAAATAATGAGGTAGATAATCTTACCGGTAAAATTGAAGAATTATAGTATATGAAATACTTTAAATTTTCAACGAATTGGGCCTAGATAATAATTTATACACAGTAATAAACTATGTTGAAAGAAGATAAAATTATTTACATTAAGCTCACATTTTAACCAGAAAACGATATAACGATTGAAACTAGGATTCATCTCTCTCTCTCTCTCTCTCTCTCTCTCTCTCTCTCTCTCTCTAAGGTCCCAAAGCTTTATCTGAACTGATGCTAAGTTTACAAGGTAAATTAATCAATCATATGCGAAGTGATATAAAACAGAAAATTAGGTAACTTTGTTATCCAAGTAGTCAAGTTTTGTGGGAAAAAATAAAACTTTTCTTTGAGTTTTTATCTTGTTAATTACATTTTAAATAATGGATAATTTCAAGTAAATGCACACCTTGTTGTCACTAAAATATGTTGTTGAATAATCTAAGAAATAATACTTAGCTTTTAATTATTGACCACCGTAGGGATGAAATTAGGCAAACATCAGACATACAATAACTAAGAACGTACCTGAGCCCTTTGTCCTTCATTGGATTAGAAAGGCTTCATAAATATGTTTCTTTTTTATTTCTATATGTACCCTAAGTTAAATAGAGGAGAAAAACAGAAAGTTTTATAATTTTAGAGTAGTCTGAAGAAAAATTTATTTATGAAATCTTGATGTTAAAATGATACAGTTATTCTATTTTTAAACTGCCAAAAATTTTTTTCCAAAACATTGTTAACTAAAGGATACCTAACAACATAGGAGGGCCAAACTACAATTATCATTAAAGTTTAATAAAAGAATTAATATATATATATATATATATATATTATATATATGTATATATATAATATATATATATATATATATATATATTATATATACGTATATATATATATATATATATATATATACATATATATATATATATATATATATTCATATATATATATATATATATGTGTGTGTGTGTCTGTATGTATCTAAATATATATATATATATATATGTGTGTGTGTGTGTGTGTGTCTGTATGTATCTAAATATATATATATATATATATATGTATATATACATATATATATATATATATATAAATATATATATATATATATATATATACATATTAATACATATATATTTATATATATATACATACATATATATTATATATATATGTGTGTGTGTGTGTATCTAAATATTCATAAATATATATATATATATATATATATATTTATAATTTATATATATATATATATATATATATTTACATATATCTATATATATGTATATATATATATATTATATATATAAATACATATGATGTATCATAGCTACGAAAGGAGAAGTGAAAACACTTGTATGGAGTTACTACTTTCATCCATTAAAGACATCAACAGACTCAGCAATGAGAATTCATATACAAGGACATCGTATTTATAAAGGAAAAGGGGATCCAACAGCTCTCAGTTTCTTAACAATTCCGGAAAGGTCAGATTTTAGAAATAAAGGATAATACTGGATTAACGGAAAACAGACCTGGACTTCGATTCAAATTTATACCTTTGTTACAGGAGATTAAAAAGGATTCACAGATATTCCTTTGAAAATAGTCATTTACATGGATTATTTTTTCGCCTCTGACCTTCCAAATATGTGACTTGACCTTGACCAGTGGAAGGCCAAGGAATTATTTAGAGAACCACTGGAGACGGTCATTTGATGCTGTTTTAATCTGACTGAGATACATTTGGATGTTTGGCCAACATAGAATAAGTTATACTCTGAGCAAGGAAGGCTATATATTACATTATTATCATTTCCAGAACTATTCTCAATCAAAATGTTTTTTAACGTACAATTATATTTAAACACTACACCTTGGCCTCCCAATAGTTAGGGTTAAATAAAAAACTGGATGGTCAAAGGTGAAAAAAATTATCCATGTAAATAACTATTTACAAAGGAATATTCTTTTAATCTTTTTTTAATCTCCTGTACCAAAGGTAGAAATTTGAATTTTAGCCCTCTTCTGTTTTCCGTTAATGAAGTATTATCCTTTTATCTAAAATCTGACCATTTCGAAATTATTAAGAAACTAACAGCGGTTGGATACCCTTCTCCTGTATAAATACGATGTCTTTGTACATGTATTCCCATTGTTAAGTATGTTTATGTCCTTAATGGATGGAAGTACTAACTCCAATCAAGTCTTTATATTTTTCTTTCTGTGGCTATAATATATTTTATATTCATTACGTGTCAGCTTTCGTGATTTCTACACATACACACAGACACACACACACATACATATATATATATATATATATATAAATATATATATATATATATATATATATATATTCACATATATATATATATATATATATATAAATATATATATATATATATATATATTTATATATATATATATATATATATATGTATGTATATATATTACTATATATACATATATATTTATATATATATATACACACACACAGACATATATATTATATATATATATATAACTAGTAACATTTTCGCTTGTGGCAAGCTTAAGTTTAAGGATGAAGAGGACAGCAAGAAGACTTCGGATCATCTTACATATTTATTCAACACCAACGTTTCGGGAATCCATTCCATCATCAGGGCTACATAAAACATGAAATTATGTTTACATTAGAAATTAATTATACATTTTTGCTTAAAATTGCTTTGGTATAAAAAATATTAGAAAGCGGTTAAAAGAATCAAAATACAAAAACCTAAACGGTATATAAGAACATGTGGCTAACAGAGGTCCTTTACAATTATGATGATAAAAACACTTGTGATCAAAATTGAATAAAAATATACATATATGTAAATGAATGGTCGAACTTACTGTCAAGAGATGTGGCTGAAAACTATAGGAATATTTGAGAAAATTCTTGAAGAAAATGCTTTAACTACGAACAAAAAATAGATCAACAAGGGATGATAGGTAATGGCAGTTAGGCAATATGTAATGGTGTGGAGGTGGTTTGATTATTTAAGGATGGGGACAGTTTCTTTATATAGAGAGATTCCAAGAGAAGGAGCGAAAGGCAATCGGATGTTTGGGAAAGAATTTCGAAATGGTTGTATTGTATATGAGTTTTACATGAGTTTGAATGATTTCTTATAGAGGAAAATTCTTGGGATTTTAATACGGAACCAGTGGGATGACTGACACCCCTATGGGAATCGATGCGGACCTTCAGTAATCGTCGGGTAGACCCGATATAGTTTCCAAAATTACATTTTGGACAAGTATACTTGTAAACAACGAAGGACCGCATCAACTCCTGGAGGGTGTCTTTGAACCTGAAAAGTTTGGCAATATTTAAAGGGTTTTTTAATATAAACTTAAAATTTACATATGGGTACAGAATGCTGAGGGCTGTGGTGAGCTCGTTTCTGAAAAGAGCATTTTTAACATTGTGGCGGGATGTTGCAAGGACAACCCCCACACCCTGAATCACACTTACTGACAATGGTCTCCACAAAACAAACTTTCCCCTTACGTAATCTACAACCAGACTCTTGGACAAAAGGACAAAACAAAACAAAACATAACCTTAAAACTATAATTCTTAAAACTTAAAATAAATCATAAACCATCCACATTCAAAATAAATAGTTTAAACTAATCAAAACTTAACACTAAAGATAAATAAAACTTAATACCATCCAAATAAACACAAAAAAAACCCTAACAAACTTAAATTACACAGCAAACCAACACCAAAAAATAAATATATATATATATATATGAACACCAACACAAAGCCGACAGTCTTTTACGGCAACTATCACAATCACAGCTTTTAAAATAACATTAAACTGTGTGGCAATTTGCCACAACTGTCTCGGTGATTTTGTACGCAGTAATCATCATCCTTATCATCATCATCCTCATCATCATCAATCCATAAAGCAGTCCAAGCAAATCGTAATACAGGCCAGGTCGTCAACAATAAATCCAGTTTCTAAAGAGCAGTCTTGATACAAAATTAATCACAGGCCAGGTCATCAACTATATATCAGCATTCGGGAAATAACTCTCCAAAGGAGTTAGCCTCACCAAAGGAGGAATCGCAGCCTGCCAAAATAAAAAAGAAAAACACTTACGAACACTTCTAGCTAACTGAACTATCGCACTATAATCAAAGATAAATAATAAATTGTTCCTATCATTCACAATCACGACAAGCAAAGATAAACAAAACTGTACTTACTTTGAAAATCAAAAAACCACTTCCACGCTGGTCAGAAAAATATAATGTAATCCAGCTCTCACACAACTGCCTTATGCTGCAGTCAAATAAAAAAAGCATTCGCTCCGAAACATTCACCACTGTCGTAACCTTACTAAAAATGTAAACAAACAATCTCATTTATACCAACAGTCTTCCTCACCACAAACGATCGTTACACTAACTACTTTCGCTCGCTAACACAATATCTCTCTCTCTCTCTCTCTCTCTCTCTCTCTCTCTCTCTCTCTCACACACAGGATTTGGCAAAACAAAATAAAAATAAAGCAAAAATAAATCCTCCACATTCCTCCCCCCTTACTTTGCCAAATCCTTCTCACACAACACTTACATTATTTTTTTCATAACCCAGTCGCAGTCGGGAACGGGACCTCTACTCCGAGTAACTGGGCCTCCATATACTCTCTCATTCACTTCTTCCTTATCGCAATCATTCGCTACATTAACACTATTCCTATCTAAATCCCTATCATCTAATATATCATGTACAATCATATCTACCTCGTTCTCATCTGGCCCTATAATTACACTCATTTCTGTAAACAGTTCATCCATTTCATCAAAAACATTCTCAACTTTAGTAAAAGATTCATTCATACTACTAATCATTCTCTTATCTCTCACTCTCGCATTCGTCATCCTTTCTTTTACATCACCTAAGGAAAAGCCACACACACTATAGGTATCATTCATACTCAGCCATGATTCATCTGTATTAACACATTTATCTTCCATACACACTTGCACATTTACACCCTTGTCATACTTATTTCTATTCTCACTTTTACTTATAAATTTCCCTTGCACTTTCTCCTCACTTAAAACTTTCAAACGCCTCTTTTTCCTATATTCAACTAACACTAATTGTTTATTTTCAAGCCCTAACTTCTCATGCATACTAGATTCATACTTGCTCATTTCCAACCAATTATTCATCCCATTCTCACAAACATTAATCCTATTCCTTCCACACACACAGGAGGACTCACCCAGCTGAACCCTCTCACACTCTAGTTTCCCGAATATCCTGGCTGACTTAATCCCTTCCTCCTACATACTCTAGCTACATGCCCATCTGCACCACATTCAGTACACTTACCCCGCGGCTCCTTGCACATTCTAGCATAATGACCATCCTTACCACAATTACCACAAATCACATTCATACGATTACTACGACATCCACTCGCTATGTGCCCAGTCATACCACACCGATAACATTTTATCCCTTTCTCTTTCTTGCACTCACTAATTCTATGCCCTACCTCACCACATCCAAAACAAGCACCAAGAGCCCATCTACATTCATTCTTCTTATGTCCTACTTTCCCACATCTATAACACTTCTCTTCACGGATACAACTACCTGACCTATCTTGCGGCGCACTAGCACTCCTATCCCTCCAAACCTGATTCCCTTGCCTAAACCCTTCATTTGTCCTTACAGGTATTCCCACATTACTCGCTCTAACACTCCTATCTACTACATTATCAGCTACCCTCATTGGTCCTCTCAAAATTGCGTCCTTATAACTACCAAATTCTATTACACTTTCTTCCATTCCAGTTCTTACACTCACAGATTTACTTTCTTTCATGCACCTATCTAACTCATAATCCTCAACTATCTCTAGTATATCATCCCATGTCAATCTCTCTTGCGTCCACCTCATTTTCTCTTTGCGTTTCAAATTAATAAATTCACACACATTCTCAGGTACTGTTGCCAAAAACTTCCTCATTAACTCCTTATTCTCATTTATACCTTCATCCCCATACTTCTTCCTAGCTAAAGTTTCCAACCTACATACGTACATTGATATAGCTTCTCCTGCATTCATCCTTGCCTCATCAAAATCATTCTTACGCTTATACTTAACACTCCCTTTCATACGTTTTACCTGTTCAATTATTCTCGTTTTCACACTTTCATAATCAACGTCCCCTACACTCATTATCACTCCATACATCGTCAACAAATACCCAGTCAAATATTCTCCTAACTCCCTAGCCCAAACTCTTTTACTATCACCATACTTATCCTGACAATACCTCTCATACTCCTTGAAAAAATCATATACATCCCTACTGCTATGCTCATTGAACCTTTCACACCGAGGTACCTCTCTCATAAACACAGTCTTACACACATCACGTTCATTCTCACTGCTATCATCACTGTCTACTCCCTTGTTACCTTCTTCCTCATTCGAATATAATGAATCCACTTCCACACTTAAATTCCTATCCTTAACCATTCCCTTCTTACCCTTTTTCTTACTTACCACTTTCACCCATTCACGATCGTCCTTGCTATCAACCTGATACTTTTTCTTCTCTTTCTTCACATCACTTTTACCTTTCCTTTCATCTTTCCTCTCACCTTTCTGTTCATCCTTACTATGCCTAATTCCCTTATCTTCAATATCACCATCACTATTACTACTATCACTATCACTTCCTTTCCCATTATCACCTACCTTAACCTTCTCTTTCACTACCAACCCATTACCCGAAGCTGAGGACACTCCTCCGACTGCACCTTCACCCATTATAGTTTTCATCATCCCCATGACTTGCCCCATCATATCTTCCATTCGTTTCTCCATTCGTTCTTCATTCTCTCGCATCCTCATCTCAACACATTCTTCCACTCTCTCTACTGTCCCCTTTAACTCCCTAAGCTCCTTCTGCATCGCCGCATTCTCCCAGTTCAACCTCTCATTCTCTATTAGCAACCTCTCCTCACGCTCCTTACTCAGCCGCAATTCCTCCTTCAGTAACTTGTTCTGCTCTTCCATTTTTCATCAACCTTATATCTAATATCTTATCCTATCAGTCCTTCGTCCAAGAGTCCAGCTATCAGTCCCGCCTCAGCAGTCCCTGTTCGGGCGCCAAAATAATGTGGCGGGATGTTGCAAGGACAACCCCCACACCCTGAATCACACTTACTGACAATGGTCTCCACAAAACAAACTTTCCCCTTACGTAATCTACAACCAGACTCTTGGACAAAAGGACAAAACAAAACAAAACATAACCTTAAAACTATAATTCTTAAAACTTAAAATAAATCATAAACCATCCACATTCAAAATAAATAGTTTAAACTAATCAAAACTTAACACTAAAGATAAATAAAACTTAATACCATCCAAATAAACACAAAAAAACCCTAACAAACTTAAATTACACAGCAAACCAACACCAAAAAATAAATATATATATATATATATGAACACCAACACAAAGCCGACAGTCTTTTACGGCAACTATCACAATCACAGCTTTTAAAATAACATTAAACTGTGTGGCAATTTGCCACAACTGTCTCGGTGATTTTGTACGCAGTAATCATCATCCTTATCATCATCATCCTCATCATCATCAATCCATAAAGCAGTCCAAGCAAATCGTAATACAGGCCAGGTCGTCAACAATAAATCCAGTTTCTAAAGAGCAGTCTTGATACAAAATTAATCACAGGCCAGGTCATCAACTATATATCAGCATTCGGGAAATAACTCTCCAAAGGAGTTAGCCTCACCAAAGGAGGAATCGCAGCCTGCCAAAATAAAAAAGAAAAACACTTACGAACACTTCTAGCTAACTGAACTATCGCACTATAATCAAAGATAAATAATAAATTGTTCCTATCATTCACAATCACGACAAGCAAAGATAAACAAAACTGTACTTACTTTGAAAATCAAAAAACCACTTCCACGCTGGTCAGAAAAATATAAATGTAATCCAGCTCTCACACAACTGCCTTATGCTGCAGTCAAATAAAAAAAGCATTCGCTCCGAAACATTCACCACTGTCGTAACCTTACTAAAAATGTAAACAAACAATCTCATTTATACCAACAGTCTTCCTCACCACAAACGATCGTTACACTAACTACTTTCGCTCGCTAACACAATATCTCTCTCTCTCTCTCTCTCTCTCTCTCTCTCTCTCTCTCTCTCTCTCTCTCACACACAGGATTTGGCAAAACAAAATAAAAATAAAGCAAAAATAAATCCTCCACAACATAAGGCAATGATACACACATTAGTTTTTTGGGAACTTCAGGACATTTATATTTAGGCTGAAAAATACCATTAAGAAATTTATTAACAATTTGTCATAGAGGTGTGAAGGATAACAATTGTATGTAAAATAGGTTTTTAAAAATAATATTTCTTTATGAAAATTATGCCAGTCCGAACATAAGGAATATGCTCCAATTAAAGGGTTTGAATAGAGTTAATCTTGAATGATTTCGAACAACTGCTAAAAAGATTAAGACCCAATCCAGTGTATGTCTCTTTTCTAAAAATACCCGTAAGAAATCCTCTATTTGAACGTGAAATGTTTATGTCAAGGAATGGCAACTGGTTATCTTTTTCTATTTCCATGATAAATTTAATGTTTGGGTGAATTCTATTTACATATTCTAAAAACTTGTCAGCATGGGATTTTTCTCTAAATAGCAAAAAAGTGTGGTCAACGTATCTCTTATAGCCACATGTTTTTATATACTGTCTATGTTTTTGTATTTTGATTCTTTTAACCGTTTTTTTATATTTTTTATACCAAAGCAATTTTAAGCAAACATGTATAATTAATTTCTAATGTAAACATAATTTCATGTTTTATGTAGCCCTGATGATGGGAATG
>NC_090762.1:38753632-38778632 GCF_036898095.1 Palaemon carinicauda | reverse complement strand
AAGCTGAGTATATACTGCGCTATGCACAAAAGGCCCCAAGATATGATGCCTCTCAACCCAAATAGGCAAAATTAGAGCCCAACTACAAAGAATGTATCTATAATGCACGGGGTGGGTGCAGATATGGGGATAACTGCAGGTATACAAACAAAAACAAATTTGAAGGCGAAAGAGCAAATATAATAAAAAAGTTGGATTTTTTAGTGGCAAAATTCCTGGAAATTTAAAAAAAAACATCATATCAGAACAGGAAGGAAGCATGGGAGAATCCATATTATTACCAATACAAACCATAATAGTGAAGAATGAACAGGGTTTAGTCACGAGTATCTATAAAAGGAAAATAGAGTCCTTACTAGATCTAACCCAAATTGAAAAAATAGATATATTAAATATAACTGAAAGAGGGTATTCCCAAGAGACTTTCAGTTATGACCAGATAAATAGTTTCCAAACATATAGATCAGACAGAAAAAATAGGAATCAAAGGGGAACCGCAATTTATATAAGAGACCTAAATCAAGGAAAAGTCATTGAAAAATACAGCAACACATTGTGAATTGATTGCGGTAGAATTTGAATATGAAAAACCACTGAATATTGTAGTTTACAGACCCCCAAATACTAAGGAGTTTGACATAGTAATAGAAAAAAATAGATGATATGTGTAGAATCCATAAAGACTGGAATATACTCCTACCCGGAGATATTAACTTTCTTTTCGTGGATATTGGAAAGAACAGATAGAAGAAAGTGGTTGCATATATACATATAAAAAGGAGAGTAATAGTAGCGGAGAGGATAAGGGACAATTTGAAAAGCTTCAAGATATGCTATTAGAACATAATATGCAACAAATAAACCACATTCCAACAAGAAAGGACATTGTCCTGGATTTAGTATTTGTGAATGAGGTGAATTATGTTAAAGAAATAATAATGTATAACACGGGAATTTCAGACAACAACGTTATTGAATAAATAGTCCATTCCAAAGCAAGTGATCGCAGAGATAATCAAAGCACAAAACGATGAGAAGGATCTGGAAAATATAATTTATATAGTAAAAATATAAAATGGTCAGAAATAAATGAAAATATGAACAAAGAATAGAAAAATGTATTTGTAAGTGATAATATACAGGTAAATACGGATACACTGTTCAAAATACTGGAGAAAATTGTTGAAAAATATATACCAGAAAAAAACAATAAACATCAGACATGCATACCACGAGACAAAAGGATCTCATTTCAGAAAATTAGAAAGTGGAAGAAAAATCTTGCTAAAAAAAAAAAAAAGATTATGGAAAATGATGGAAATGAAATGTAAGATAGAAAATGCAGAACAAAAGATTATACAATGAAAAAAAAAATGAAAAAAAGGGACTTAAAAGAAAGGACACTTCAAAATATCAAAAAAAAAAGAGCCAAAGAACTTTACTCTTATGCAGAAATGATGAACAAAAGAAGATTAGAAATAGGTCTCTAAGAATTGAAGGACGGTTACCTAATAAAAAAAAAAAGATATATGCAACATATTAGCAGAAAAATATAGAAGTGAGTTCACGCCAAGAATTGCGAGTGAGAATAATGAAACAGAAATGAGAGAAGAAAATGTTGAATATCTAACGGATATAGATATTAGTGAAGCAGATATTGTGCAAGCTATAAGCAAAAATAAAAATAGATCGGCGGTCGGACCAGATTTATTTCCAGTGATTTTGTTAAAAAAATGCATATACTATCGCGAAGCCGCTTGCAATACTGCTAAGACAAAGTGTAGATATAAGCGAGATATATGTTAAACATAAATTAGTATATATAACCCCTATTTTCCAAAGTGGATCAAGCTTAGAGACAAGCAATTATAGACCTGTTAGTCTAACATAACATATTATGAAAGTATATGAAAGGGTAATGAAGTAGAAAATAATGAACTATTTGGTTAAAAGTAATTTGTTTAATATAGGTCAACACGGTTTTGTGCCCGGAAAAAGTGAACAAACCCAATGATAGCACAATATGAAAACATATACAAAAACTAGATAAATGAAAGACACACATGTAATCTATCTAGAGTTTACAAAAGCCTTTGACAAGGTAGACCATAATATATTAGAGAAAAAATGAGAAAGCATACTATTGTGGGGAAGATATGAAAATGGGTAAAAGAATTTCTGTAAAACAGAAAACAGATAGTGGTTGCAAATGACGAGAAATCAGATGAAGATCAGGTAATATCTGGCGTGACACAAGGTACGGTATTAGCTGCACTGCTGTTTGTTATTATGATCTGAGACATAGCCTGTGATGTTAAAGACTCTGTAGTGAGGAGTTTAGCCGATGACACGAGAATAAGTAGAGAAATTACTAATGATAAAGATAGGAACTCACTACAAAGAGATCTAAAGAAAATATATGAATAGGCGGAGATAAATAGGATGGTATTTAACTCAGGTAAATTCTAATCGATATATTATAGAAACAGAGAAGGAATTGTATGTGCATACAGGGGACCTAATAACGAGACAATCACAAACAAGGAAGCAATTAAAGACCTTGGTGTAATGTTAAACAGGAATATGTTATGCAACGACCAAATAGCAACACTGTTGGCTAAATGCAAAGCAAAAATGGGAATGATATTCAGACACTTTAAAACAAGAAAAGCTGAACACATGATTAGTCTTTACAAAACTTACGTACGTATTATACTCGAGTACTGCAATGTGATATGGTACTCACACTACCGAAAGGATATTGCACAAATAGAGAGTGTACAAAGGTCCTTTACTACTGGAATAGAAGAAGTTAAGGACCTTGACTACTGGGAAAGACTGCAATTTTTAAACTATACATCCTAGAAAGGAGAAGATAACGCTACATGATAATACAAGCATGGAAGCAAATCGAAGGAATTACTGAAAACAACATGGGGCTAAAAATATCAGAAAGAACAAGCCGAGGTAGATTAATAGTGACCAAAACTATATCAGGACAACTAAGGAAGGCGCACAGGACATTAATCCACTACGCACCAGCATCGATAATGCAGCGACTATTCAATGCGCTGCCAGCTCATCTAAGAAAACATATCAGGAGTTAGTGTAGTTGTGTTTAAGAATAAGCTCGATAAATACCTAAGAAGCATCCAGACCATCCAAGACTGGAAGATGCAAAATACAGCGGAAGATGCATAAGCAACTCTCGTGGATATACGAGGTGCCTCACACTGAGGGACCTGGGGGAACCCAAACATAGAATAAGGCAATAAGGTAAGGCTCTCTCTCTCTCTCTCTCTCTCTCTCTCTCTCTCTCTCTCTCTCTCTCTCTCTCTCTCTCTCTCTTGAAAGAGATATCTGCCTAAATAGGAAATTATAGGTTCTTGGGTAAATATAATCTTCCATAACCTAATAATTTCCAATGTTTTCCTTCTATTAGTCGATAACCTTTTTTTTTTTAATCTTATTTTTCTTTTGTTAACTTTGGAATATTTACCTTAATAAGTCCTTTTTGACTACGCTACTGGTAATTTTGTGCGACATTAGCACTTTTTAAGGAAGAGCGAGATGGGACATATCCCAATTCTACAATTCAAAGGATATATAAGGTATTCAAAATAAGCAAGTGTCCATAAAATTGAAAGAGGTTTATCATTAGAGTATGAATAATATATCCAGATGTATGTCATTAGTAAAATTAAAAATTTGGTGTTTCTTATTAAAAAAAATGTGTGGATAAATTACTTATCACTAAATATGCATTTGCAATTTTTAATCGAACCATAACTCGGTATATATTTACCATAAAAAGAATTCGACTGAATGCTCTGTTGATTTATTTTACGATATAAAATACATGATCATTTCCCTAGCGTAAAAACAAGAATTTTTCATGATAAATCGGTGGAAGGGGAAGTGACGTGCTTTTTGCAGAATAGCACTGAGTTACAGTTTTTTTTTTATGCCATTTACACTGGTCATTAAGATTTAAGTGTTTCATCCTCAATGAACTGTTATATCAGTCCTGACATTACTAACAACAGTGCACAGAGACTATTAGAAAAACACAGTAGTGTTTGTAGAAAGAATAATTTCTTTATAAAAATGAAAAAGAAAATCAGGTATCACTACGAGGAAATTCTACTTACAGGATATAAGATAAGATTCAAGGAATTGTCAAATCAATTCAAAAAGTCTAGAAGAGGTAAATGTTTCCCTAAAATAATGACAATAGTTTTTCTAGTAATTATTAAGCCTATTCCGTTCATGAAAAGGAAAATTAGAGTAAATTACTTTGTGCCATAAGGTTTTATTTAAATCATTGACAAAACCTAGTCATATTAGACACATTTTAGAGTATATGGTAAAGGTGTGTCAATGAAGAGTAGAAATTCTTTATTTAATAAGTTTATATCAAAAAGTGTTACAATAATCTATTTACAATTGGCAATGCTTTCATTGACCTGCAAAATAAACAAGCGGCTCTAGTATAGATAACAGATTCGGATTAATTCACAATATTACTGGTCTAACAAATTGTTCCCTTTACTGTTATAAACTGAATCTATTCTAAAGGAAAATTCGAAGAAAAATACGACCAGAAAAATTATCTGAAACAGCAACTAATATAAGCTTAATCTATATTTATTATATTCTATAATAAAGAGAAGCGTGTTTGGAAATAGAAAAAACTTTACAAAACATGTCGTTTAAGTAACAAATGAATGAACAATTATAGGATGAAATTATTGTTCAATCTTGGACCTCTAGTTAGGAATCAATCCCTATGATTTATAGCGTATACAAAAGTTATATCAATTTTATATTAGGCATATTAAAGCAACGCAAATAAATGGTATTGTAAATGAATATTACTCAAACTATTCTTTATTATATTTTATAGATGACTGCAATTTAAGAGAACAATGGCACCATAATGAGTGTATGAATTACTCGTTTCTCGTGTCACAATAATTTTCCACTATGGATAAGACGAAAAAAAAAAAACTAATATAATAATTTTATCATTTTACATAAATAGTTTTCAAATTAACAACCTAGGTACATTTATATCTCTATTTTACAACGGCCTGATCTTACAAAATATAGAAAAAATTCATAAAGTATTTCAATGAAAAGTAGACATAAATATTGTTATGAAATAGTTATGAAATGTTTCTTTTTTCCACTGTAACTAAAACAATCCTTCAAGGAACTACCCTAAAGATTTGATAAATAAGTTATTTATTCAAAGATTTAAAACACATTAACAATACTTCATTTGGAGACATACACATAGACTATAAGCGTTATGTTTACTTCGAAAGCTCTAATATATTGACACGTTGTACAATGAAACTTCTAAATAACTTGATTGATTTTGTTTACTTTCCATTTCTCCATACGAGACACTAATTTTGTCAGGGTCTCCATTTTGATAGCAGGTACTCTGCATTTTTTTCCCAGAAGAGAAGTTATGACTAGCAAAGAAGACACTCCCTATGTTTTAATTTTACATTGTTTATAATGAAGTGTAAGTGTTAATGAGATATATGGTGTAGTATTCAACTGATTTTACGGCAATAAGTAACAAATATACATAATTTGCATATCAATATAAGTTTATTAGAAAAACCATAGTCAAAGAACAAAGTTAATACAGATCTATTCGATAAAAGAAATATTTCTACGTAAAAAAGTAGATATTTCAAGATAAAACTGTAACATATAATAAGCTAGATGGAAATTGAAGTTTACAAAAGAAATATGATTAATGTTTTCATGCACATATCTCTCTCTCTCTCTCTCTCTCTCTCTCTCTCTCTCTCTCTCTCTCTCTCTCTCTCTCTCTCTCATTAAAGTCCCTTTTTAGTAGCCGATAAGATCTTGTTTAAGGGTTTCTCATAAAGAACGGACAATTTATTTTCTGGGGAATTGCCTAAACCTAAACGGCTGCTGTAGTATAATGTAACATATCACGTTTGAGGTAATTGACTAAGAGTACTTTAATTTTTATTTTTCTTAATAACGAGAATTTTATTGAGTGATAAAAATGACTCTTGATTACCTACAGGGAATTCAAGAATCATTCCTCATTCATACTTCAGGAGTTTAGTAGGTCGTTCACGGAGAACCAAAGTGGTTCTTGAGAAGTTCCTTTGAAGACTAGAGTAGAGTTATTCATTGTCAATTCCAGCTAATATGAGTTGATAATCTTTTGATATTGTACCATTTTAGCAATTATGAAAATATGTATGTTGATTGCACAAATGTCAGGAGATGGTACAGACGAAATGATCAGCCTGTAGTGCATACTGTTGCTGTAAAAATACTATTACAATACATTTCATGACTAGGATTGAAATATAATAAGGTATATATATATATATATATATATATATATATATATATATATATATATATATATACTGATATATATATATACATATATATATATATATATATATATATATATATATATATATATATATATATATGTATATATATATATATATATATATATATATATATATATATATATATATATATATATATATATATATATATATATATATATATATATATATATATATATATATATATATATATATTATATATATATATATATATATATATATATATATATATATATATATATATATATATATATATATATATATATATATATATATATATATATATATATATATATATATATATATATATATATATATATATATATATATATATATATATATATATATATATATACATATACATATATATATATATATATATATATATATATAATATATATATATATATATATATATATATATATATATATATATATATATATATATATATATATATATATATATATATATATATATACATATGTGTGTGTGTCTGTTTGTGTGTGTGTGCGTGTTTGTGTGTGTGTGTGTTTGTGTATGTGTGTCCTAGTTCATGTAGATTTGTGTTTGTTATTCGTCAAGGTAAATAAACTCAATATTCATGAGTATTCCACAAAAAGCCATGTCTCAGCATGTTTTGCAATTGTTGCATTTTGGTAACGAAGGGAGTTTTAGTTGCCGATGGAGGCTCAAGGTAACAAGTCCCCCACTGGAGAGGGTAGTTGTGTATAGTGTAGTTATGAACGAACATTTGAAATAAATGAAGAAAACCCATATTTCAACGTCTCATTATCCATCGACACGGGTCATATTGTCTTTTGTGTATGCTGTGAGTGAAGTTGTTCTTTGTGCTGGTGAAATAAAAGTTCAAGATGACTAGATACACAAGGACTAACATAGCAGATGCTGCTGGTGCAGGGGAGGAGAACGAAGGAGCAGTAGGATATAGCCTTGCCGATGAAGAATATAGACAGGAAATTAGAACCTAAGAACTAGAAAATAAGTTAGATAACTTTCAACAGTTAATAAACAGACTGTTGGTGGAATGAAAACAGGAGCGGCCCGCAGCCACAGCATATCCGACGTGCATGGACGCAGTTCAAACGCACACAAGTGAAAGAACACATGCACAGCAGAGTGAAGGTATGCATATCATAGTTTGAAAGTTGCTAGAACTGCAGGCAAGTCTTAGGCCTTTTGATGATCAACGGCCTAACGAAGGGTTTCAATCGATTTAAGTGTTTTGAGAGACTTTGAAGTAGCGACACATGGGTGGTTGGAAAAAGAAAAAGTGATTCAAGTAATTAGATTGCTGAAAGATGTCCTGGCAATGGAGGTAATGTGTTGGCCACAAGTCAGTTTAAGAAGTTATACTGAAATAAAACGACGCTTATCAGAAGTATGCCTTGCCTGATGCGAGAAAGGGAGACCTAAAGGAAAATTACAAACATAAAATAAGGGAAAGTGAATCCATTATTAGTTTTGCAACTCGCAATTGGGAGTGCCAATCTCCCAGAAGGTGATAAAAAGGCAATTCCCCGTAAACATATTTGCAGATTAGTCAACCTGTATTTATGTGGTTATTTGTTCGATGAAAATCGCTCGTTAGGAGACGCAGTGAGTGTGATAAAAAATATTTTAGACAGTTTGCCAGAAGAAAAAAGGACTTGGAATAACGGGGCAATTCCGAGGAGTTGGCAGCCATGAGAGGAAGTCGACTCCCAAAGAGTGGTAAGGGGGAATGCAGTCATCAGATTAGAAGAGTCTTCAGATGCTGGCACTGTGGGGGAAAGGGGAACCGACATGTGGAGTGCCCGACCCAAAGATCTCCTCGCTGTTCCACTTGTCAGGCCTACGGTCATCTATCTCGAGAGTGCCCAGCAAAAAAAGGCTCAGGGCGGGTTGCTAGGGCACACGCACACCTCCTCCCGCCCAACCTCCGAGGAAAAGGAAACATAGGAAGAGGGAGACAAGGGAGTTGGATGGCTCCCCACATGCCATCACAAGCAGTAGCCGAAAAAGCAGTGACAACAGACGTAAAAGAGCAGGCACTGGGACCTCCATTGGTACCCCCAGACCTCACCCCCACCAGCTGATGTAGTTAGCTCGTGCCCCATATCTCGTAATGGCCGTCTAGGACTGTTAGCAGTTAGGATTGACCTGCAAGATAAATCTATAGGAGCGCTGATTGACATTGGGGTAAGTGTTTCATTGATTGAAAAATAATTCTCCTCAAAATCACTAAACCCAGCGGCATCCATTGTTCTTAACACAACAGGATAAAATAAACTACACATAAAGCATAAAACTATCTTCAAATTCAAGGTGGGGTTTGTGAAGTTTACACATGATTTTTTTTTGTCTTGCCCACCTTAGGAATTCCAGGAATCGAGGCTATCTTAGGAATATATTTCATCTCTATTTATCAAATTTGCATTTTTTGGGGGAAATATATAATAACAGTAAAAGCAGGAGGGTGCATTTATCCGATAGAAAGTCATGAGACAGTAAGTGCGTGTGTTAGCTTGGAGAGACATTTAAGTAGGGTAACAGCTGTACCTGAGAGAGGAGAAGTCTTTTCTCCACAGACCCTTACGAGTATATCTGTGACCCCGTGTCGCCCTCTTGTGGATGATACCATGGTAGTTGTTAAACTCCATGACAATTGGGCCCAAATGATATTAAAAGGCTTGACAGAAATTAAAGAGAACAGAGCTGATATAACGATAGTTAATTTGTCAAATAAAAGAGTTGTTTCAGAAAGTGATTCTGTGTGTGAATTAGAGGTATATGAAATTACTTATAATGGGATGTTGGAGCCACAACTCCCGCCCGCACAGACGAATGCACTCAGAATTTGATTATGCAAGCGTGAAAATTATGTCCATTAGAATATCAACCTATAGTTAGTGACATTGTCTATAAATATTCCGATGTAATCGCAATTGGAGATGAGCCCCCCGGGAGGATTAATTAATTTCACTTTAGCATTGAAACTGGGCAGGCAAAAACGATCAGGTCAAGTCTTTCTAAGGTACCCATTTATTTCCAGGGAAATATCAAAAGGGAACTTAACAAATTAAGGGAACAACCGATAACCGAGGAGAAAAAATCCCCTTGGGCTTCTCCAATTGTAGCTGTTAGGAAAAATGATTGCTCGGTAAGATTGTATGTGAATTATAGAAAGTTGAATGTAGGATAATGCATTTCTATTTCCCTCGATTGAAGAATTATGTAACGTGCTGAGAGAAGGTTGTGACTTAAAGAAAGAATGAAAGCAACTGAATAACTTTATTACAGAACACTCTCCTTTATATACAAAAACCCAATGAAAAAGGAAATTTCCTGTTCAAACTGACACCGCGTCGGTTAACAGTTAACGGTGAGAAAAGCATGCATGTTATTTCAGGTTCTTTTTAGTGCGAGGGGAGAGCGAAGATACAAGCATAATATATACATAAAATGAAATGTCGTTACTATATACAATCGTTTGACACAGTTGGTACATGGCTCCCCCACTGAAAATGACATACTGTACATGTTAAATAGGGCGCCCTGAGCTAGAGAGGCGAACTGTAGGCGGGTCATCTTGTAGGAGATAAGCAGGTTTTAGATGATAAATGGATACCCAGTCTTCTTTGCCACGAATGTTTGATAAGAATACTTTCCGACTGCATCGGATCAGAAGGAAAGGGCCTGTGTTAGGGGGCGTTAGTGGTGGCTTGCTAGTGTCGTTGCACAGGAAGACGTGCGTTGCAGAGTGCAAGTCTCTCGATATGTGATGCTTCGCTGGAGGCTTACAAGTCTGGCAGCAAGGAGTAAATTTTCCCACAAGGTGACGTATGCACTGGAGATCGTTGTAGGAGGTTGTAGAAGGGATAAAAATTCGGCAGGGACGACCAACAGGTCGCCATACACCATTTCAGCTGCCAAGACGTCGAGGGCGTCCTTAGAAGTGGTCCTTAGTCCTAAGAGGACCAAGGGAAACTGAATAAACCAGTTGGATTCCTTGCAGCGGGACATCAAAGCTGCTTGGTGGGTGCGATGAAAACGTTGAACCATTCCATTGGCAGCGGGATTGTAGGCAGTTTTCTGATGTAGTGTGATGCCCAGGAGATTCGCTAAGGATGTCCACAATTGAGAGGTGAAAGTGGTACCCCTGTCAGAAGTAATATGCTCAGGGATACCAAATCTTGCAATCCATCCTGAGAGTAAAGCAGATGTACATGAGGCGGACGTTGCAGTTTCCATGAAGATGGTTTTAGGCCAACAAGTGAAGCAGTCTATGACAGTGAACATGTAACGATATTGTTGTGATGTGGGTAGGGGGCCTACAACGTCGATGTGAATGTGTGCGAAACAACCTAAGGTTGAATAAAGTTACCCACTCCTGAATACGTGTGTCGATGTACTTTGGAAATTTTGCAAGAAGTACAGGTGCGGACCCAATCCATAGCATCCCTAGAAATGCCGTGCCAAATGAAATTCGTCTTCGGCAGCTATGCAGTAGAACGGCACAAGGGATGTGAAAGGCCGTGAATGAAATCAAACACCTGCCGGCGCATGGGAGCAGGAATCCAAGGTCGTGGTCTACCAGTACTGGCGTCGCAGAAGAGGGTGGTGTTGGAGTCTTCGAGGGGGAAGTCTTCCCAACAGAGGGATATGCAGGATGTCCTACATGCTTAATACTTATGATCCTGTCGTTGGGCTTCCGTCAAGGCATTGTAATCCAATCCAAGTTGAACAGCAGCCAAAGTGTTTCTTGAGAGGGCATTGGTAATGAGATTCATTTTCCCAGGGACATACTGAAGGGTGCAATTGTATTCAGCCACGGCTGAGAGATGTCGGTGTTGACGGGCGGACCAGGCATCAGACTGACGAGTGAAGGCGTGCACCAGAGGCATATGGTCTGTGCGAATGACGAAGGGCGTACCTTTTCAGAAATGGCGAAAGTGAAGGACAGCCAAGTGCACCGCCAGCAATTCGCGATCGAAGGTAGAATAGCCTGATTCTTCCTTGGACAGTTTTCTGTTGAAGAAGGCCAATGGGCGGGACAAGCCGAAGACCATCTGCTAGACTACTGCACCAATTACGACGTCGCTGGCATCGGTGGAGAGAAGGAGAGGGGCAAGTGGGATAGGAAAGGTGAGAGCTTTAGCGGTTGATAGGTCCTTTTTTGCATTGCAAAAGGCCGCTTCTTGAAGGGGACCCAACTTCAGGTCCTTTGGCTTGCCCTTGCGTAACAGGGAGTAAGAGTGGTGGCAATGGCTGGCAGAAAACGGTGATAATAGTTGATCATGCTCAAAAATTCATGCAGAGCTTTGACGGTCGAGGGCGCAGGGAGGGGACGGACTCCTTTAGGAGTGATGCGGTGCCCTAAGAACGACACTTCGTTGGCGACAAAAGTACACTTGTCGTACCGTACTACAAGGCCGTCTTGTTGCAGGCGGTCGAGCACGATGCACAGGTGACGGAAGTGTTCCTATTTCGAGGAGGACAACACAATTATGTCGTCCACATACCATACACAGAAGGGGAAGTCCCCTAAGAAGTCCTCCAAGAGACGTTGAAACGTGGCCCTAGCATTACGAAGGCCAAAACAGGAGTAATTGAAGGTGTATGTAGCAAACTTAGTGGTGATGGCAGTCTTGGGAATGTCTTCTGGGTTCATAGGCACCTGATAATACCCCTTCAGGAGGTTGAGCGTAGAGAAAACCTTTGCTTTGTGCAGGTAGGAGGTTACGTCGGCGATGTTTGGAAGGGGATAGTGATCCGATTCTGTTTGCATGTTCAGGCGCCTGTAATCCCCGCACAGACGGAGGAAACAGTCTGTCTTCAGAACGATGTGTAAGGGTGACGACCAGGTGTCTGAATTTTGCGAAGACTCAGGGTCCCATCGTCTTGATATGGTTATAAATACCGTGCTTGGCAGGAGCCAGTAGCGTTTGGCGAAGTTCTGCACAGAAAACTTCCGAACAAGACGTAAGGAGGTGGGCATAGGCATCCATGGGTGCGCTGATGTGGAGAGCAAGGTTGGAGGGGGCGCGTTGAAGAGTTGTCAACAAGCAAGAGTCTGCGTTAACCAATCGTCGGTGGGCGACATCGACCATAAGTTGAAAATGAGAGAAGAAATCCGCACCGAGGATTGGCAATGTGACGTCAGCAACGAGAGACTTCCAATTAAATTTATCGTTTCCAAACTATAATCTGAGGTTCTCGTAACCGTAGATAGGTATCGCAGATCCGTTGGCAGTACAAAGCGGACGTCAGCAGGCGTAGACACACTACGTCGTGTCCTGAATAGTTCCCTTGACATAAAAAAACGACAAGCACGCGTGTCTACCAAAATTCGCACGCCCGGTCCTGCATCATGTAAAAAGAAAGATTTGAAACACGGGAGGCCACCGCCATGAGTGATAGCCTACTTGCAAATTTTTAGGCCACTGACAATCCTTGGCACATTTCTTTGTGGTTGCTCCGATTCTGAAGTGGTAGTAGCAAAACTACGGCTGATGGGAGGTAGTAAGTGGCTGTAGAAGTCGTTAGTTTGGGCGCGAGCGAGTGGCAGGTGGTGGTAGGCTTTGTCGCCGCTTCGGCACATCACGGGGTAGGCGTGTATGTCCTACGTCATTCACGTCAGCCTCAGTTGATGTTGAATGGGCATCCTCTTTGTCAGGAGTGGAGGCATTGATGGAGGTCTTGAGGTGGCTATCCATAAGGGCGTGGGCTTTGCTCATCAAGTCCTTTATGGGTAAACTATCGACATCGGGTATGGCAGACCGTACAGGTTCGGGTAAGCGGCGTATCCAATGGGCACGAATAAGGTTCACCTCACGATGAGAGCCGTCTGTTGCAGGCGAGCGATTCTGGTCATTTCCCTGGGGGCGAGCGAGTCCCTTTGGTCCTCCAACGGTTGTTGCGAGAGCTGAAAAATCTTTGCTATACGGGCGGCTGGCAATGGCGAGTACTGCTGCAGAAGGTATGTTTTGAGGATGTTATACGCTATTGGGTGTCTCCTGGTTCACAAAGCCAGCCAGATATTTCCGGGAAGGTGTACTTGAGTATCGCTGCAAGAACATAATCTGCTTTGGTGGTTGAGTGAGTTACGCCCTTGATGCGAATCTCTACTTCAGCGCGCTGAAACCAAGCAAACGCCTCTACAATGTCGAATAACAAAAGTTTCAATGGGTCAGCCATAGTACCAACGATGGAGGGGCGAGGGGGAGTGGGAGGCGGGAGGAGCGAGTCGACTTCCGGGGTCACCAATGTGACATGCTGAGAGAAGGTTCCGACTCAAGGACAGGATGAAAGCAACTGAGTAACTTTATTACAGAACAATATCCTTTTTATACAAAAACTCAATGCAACAGGAAATTTTCTGCTCAAACTGACACCACGTCGGTTAACAGTTAATTGTGAGAAAAATATGCATGTTATTTCAGGTTCTTTGAGTGCGAGGGGAGAGTGAAAATACAAGCATAATATATACATAAAATGAAATGTCGTTACTATGTACAATCGTGTGACACACGGTTGGTACATTCACTTGTGAAAGTACGAGATAGCAAATATTTTACAGCTGTTGATTTAAAATCTGGATACTATGAAATACCCATTTAGGAAGATTGTTAATGTAAAACGGTATTTATAGCTAACAATCAATTATTTCAGTTTCATTTTCTTCCTTTCGGTATTAGAAATGCTCCAAGTCCTTTTTCTAGAGTAATGATGGTAGTTTTGTCGCCCTTAATTGTCCAAAATGTTCTTGTTTATTTAGATGATATCATAATTACAGAGAAAACGGCAGAAGAACATGATAATAATATTCGTAAAGTCTTAGAAGCATTGTGACGTAATGGTATGAAAATATATTTATCAACGTGCAAATTTTTCCGTAAACAAGTCAAATTTTTGGGTCACGTAATAACCCCAGAAGGTATCGAATCCTTGCTCAGTAAAGTAACGGCTATTAGAGATTTCCCAAGGCCATGTAACTCTAAGGAAGTAGCTGGGTTCCTAGGAATTATGGATTATTACCCTAAATTCATAAGAGGTTTTGGAGATGAAGCGAGACCCATAGATGCTTTAAAGAAACAAAAAGTAATAGATTGCGAAGGGGAAGAAGAAAGGGCCATTAACCATTTGAAAGCTGCTTCAACTAGCAATGAATTACTCGCATATCCTAGATTTGATCACCCGTTTTGAATGACAACATATACGTGGAGCGTAGCTATTGGTGGCGTAGTTTCTCAACAAGAAGATAATTGCGGTGAGCAACCCATTTATTTAGCCTCTCGGGGATTAAAAAGGGCAAAAAAGAATTATAGTACATTCGATCGAAAGGCTTTGGCTATCCTTTGGGTTCTAGAGAGGCATCGGTTCTTTTTATTAGGTCAGTCGATTGAGTTGCAAAGTGAACATCACCCCTTACATGATTTGTATTATAAAAATAATTTGACCTCTCCTTCAGCGAGATGGATTGAGAGAATATTAGATGCGCTCTCTAGAGGTGCAGTAATAAGAGTAACATCTAAGGCACAAAAGAGGAACGAAGAAAGTAACTAAAATATTGAAGACCCACATCATAAAAGAGAAAATAAAGAACGGAATGAGATTTCTCGCGATGTGCATTCAGAAGAAGGAGAGAGAGTGAGAGAGAGAGAGAGAGAGAGAGAGAGAGAGAGAGAGAGAGAGAGAGAGAGAGATGAGCGATGAAGATGAATATATGTGAGTGACTGAGGACATGACCAGGGGTGTCCAGAATGAATGCCCTGATGATGCAGGTTTGATTGACTTGGGAGGTTGGGACATAAAAGAAGTCCTAGAGGGGCAGAAAAAGAGGAATGGATGGAAAGAGTGCGAGCAGTGATTAAAGGCGAATCGGAAAGTTATCCATCACTTCTGAATGTGCCTCATAAAAATATTTACATTGAAAATTATATATTATATTGAGCTAACGAGAAGAAGGGAGGGGAATTCTGTGCCCGGGTAGTTCTTCCTCCCTCTTTAATTAAACGAGCCATCCACATTGTACATGCAAGTCCGTATGTAGGGCATTTAGGGATTGAATGAACATTAAGGAGAACATGTGAATTCTTCTTTTGCTTAGGAATTAAAAAATATATAGAGATTTATGTAAAAGATTGCCATGCTTGTAACTGTTTCAAAGAGCATAAAAAAACTGTACCGGAAGCCAGAAAGTGGCCTATGATTCCTACCAAATTTCATAAAGTGCATATGGTTGTAGTAGGACCATTTTCTACTGGGTTAACACAACAAAAGTATATATTCTTATTTGTGGATGCACTTACTTGGTACACTCATACTTATGCAATGTTGGATAAACCTGCAAACTCATTAGCCCAGGTGCTGTGCTCTTTCATTACTAGGTTTGGTTGCCCGAAAATTTTGATAAGTGATAATGGTCTTGAGTTTATAAATAAAGTGGTGAAATCGGTCACGGATTTGATGAAAATTTAACAATTTTCAGTGACCGCATATAGGCCCTCAGCATATGGATTAGTGGAATCGCATAATAGGTAAGTAGTGGGAATTTTACGTTCATTGGCACGCCATGCTTCCTACAGCTGCAACCATTGCCAAATTACTCAACTGAGCAATACTGTGTATATTTATTAAATCTATTGAGGAGAGTAATGAACACCACTGAAAAGTTTTTGAAAAGAGCTAAGGAAAATCTCAGCTCAAAGTGGGAAGGTCAGTTCTAAACCACACTGGTAAAAGTATTTGTGGGCCATCATGTGTATTTGAAGCGATTACGACCTAGGAAACACAAAATGGCACCAGTGTATTTGGGTCTGTACCGAGTAAAGATGGTTAATTCTAACACAGTTGTGATACAAGGCATTGTTAATGGTTCAGTGTCTGAACATCAGGAACACATACATATGTTACTTGAAGAGGTAGTTTATAAAAGTGTTCCTCTTTACCCCTGCATATGTAACATCCCTCGAGTTGATGGGAAGATTTTTTTTCCTTTGCAGTTGTTGTTATTTGAACAGACTTCATTTCTTCTTTTGACGTGTTTTAAATAAAGTTGATGATTACAATGTGTTCTATTATGTTGATGCTAAATGTATACGTAAAATATTGTGACAATTTTGCTGAGTGTGGAAATATATATATTATTGCTGAGTGAACCTAAAAGTAATCAGAGGTTAAATAGGTTAAGTGAGATGCGTCAGGCGGATGCTGTATTATTCATGTATTTATATGATTCCTGGTTGCTGGGGCCGTGGCGGTTTCCGAATGGCCAGTGGCTGCGGGATTAAAGTTCAACCTTGAGGATATTATTGGCCGTGTTAGAGAATGTGTATATGTGAATACCTTATACATACTGTTATAAGAGAAGGCCGGAAAGATGAATGATTTTCTCGGTAAAACGGGCAGTGGAAACTGGTTGAAAGTTGCAAGTACAAGTGTTGTAGAGATTCAAATAAATATTGAAAAGGTTTTAGTGAGTTGTGTAACGAAATTAGGCCGTAAACCTGAACAAGTAAAATCGAGGGATGAAGGAATATCTATTCCTACCCATGTCCCGCCCAAGAAGCCCAAAATAGATTGATCACAGAAAATCTTGTAAGACTTTCATAATAAGCCAATTTTTTGTGCAATTGAAGAAGACACAGACCTAAAGTGTTTCCCAAAAGTAAATCTGCTGTCAAAAATCACACCTAAAATTTTAAGAGTCATACAAATTCAAAGAAACATTATCAATACTGAGATCAGGATGTTGAGGAGCCACTGTCCTTGACCTACTTACAGTCATACTTTGAGTTTTATGAGGATTTAACTTCATACCCCATAATTTGCACAATTCACCAATTTTAGCTAAATCTCTATTAAGGGATTCACTGACCCCAGATCTACATTTAGGACGACATGGCTACCTCACCCAAATATATATTTTTCGCTTCGCTCAAAATCCGTTTTTTGGGCTCAGGCCATGTAGTCCTGATGGAAGTTTATCAGGGCATTAATGTATCTGTGGATTTTCAATAGTGCCGTTATCTGGATATAAATATTTCCTATTTGGTCTTTTGGTCAGTTCTTCCTGCCCCCTACAGGGAAAAATCTAGGTAGACTTTAGGAAAAATCCCGAGGATTTTGAGTTCAAGGAACCATCTAGCAAACAGTAGGTATATCAGTGTCATTATATACGTGAAGCATAGTTTGTACTTAGATGGTATAGTCCTGTATAGGTTACTGAATCCTCCCAAGTCTGGATATAAAGAGACAGACAGGTTTGTATGGGAGCTGGCAAATTCATCGATAACAATTCACCGACAACAATTTACCGACAACAATTCACCGACAACAATTCACCGACATACTCTATTCATCGAATATACATTTCACTGAAACCCAGGTAATCCTTCAATTATTATATTAGGGAAAGAGAAAGTTAACGATTATTTCTGATTTTTATTGAAATAAAAGTGTTATCAAGAATAGCTAAGTACAATGAAAGTGTAAAAATTTTTATCAAAAAAAAACAATAAGTGAAAGTACAATAAAGTGCTATAAAAGTGTCAAATTATTCATTACAATCAAAAAGGAAAGATTATGAGCTACTGCTCTCAAATAATCAATAATACTCGTATAAGAATGAAAATTATCAACAATCTTCTTTAACTGTTCAGATGAACAGTGATACTTCTTTCTTTGTGGTTGACACGAGTTACCAGCCGAATATTGGTCGATTTTTACATCGTTAAAGTTTTCCACTTTTTTCAGAATTTCCAAAAATTTCCATATATTAGGATGGTGTCCAGCTACCTGAGTTTCAAATGCTCTATGCCACCCCTTAAGTGCATTATTTGTTTTTTGGGACAGAATTTAAAACGTCTTCATAAACATTCCACATCATAAGTTCGTATCTTGGCGGTCTACGACGATTTCTTCTATCAGGGTGGCCTATCCACGTATCTTCAAAATAATCCACAACATTTTGTAATTCTGGTGAAAACACGTCGTTATTTCACAATAATTCAAATGAAGCAACAACCATAGCAATGGGAACAAATGCTAATGCTGGTAAATAACGTACATTCAACGCAAAATCTGCATCCATTTGATATCTTCGTTTAAGTCCATTTGTTTGTATAACACGAAAGATGCACTGACAAAAATGAAAGAAACACCCTTTCAAACATGAACTTGGAAATTCTATTCTACATGCTTTTATCATAGCAGGTTCAAAGTCAATCGTTATAGATGATGGAACTGAAAATGATATATGCTCTTTAATCTTCTCTAATAGTATACTGTAAGTGGTTTCCGATTTATCGGGTAATAAAGCATAAATAAGTGGAATAGCAACATCTTCCTTGAGTCTATGGAATGTATACAGTTGGTAAAATAGCAGTGGTACTGTTTTAAATGTCCCGTCCCCATACCAACGGTCAATGTTTGCAAGAATATTTGTGCACCGCTGAGTAGCAAATATTACTATCCGTTTCTCAGTGGGACCAGAATCAAATAATAAAAAGTTTTCACCTCTGCATGATTTTGTAAATTCGTCTGTGAAATACAAATCAATACGGCATTGTGGAAGAGGTGGCAGACAATTGTTTTCAAACCTTATTCCTCTTTCTGTCCTTTTAATACTTTGAGGTTTTGGAAGTTTAACTGCTGCTGCTTCACTGCATCCTACAAGTGCATTCGAAATGAGGGCATGAGGTGCTTGTGTAGTTGATGTAGCTCTTTTACGTACGTTTTTCATTACTTTTTGTGCTTCGCCTTCAGCTGCATCACATACATGATTATGTTCTTTGATTTCTTTCACAATCTCGTCACCTTGCGTAGTAATCCGCGCTTTGCATTTTATCTTGTGGTACTTGTCGCATATCCAATATATTTTTTCTTCGTTCTCTTTGTCTTTATAAGAGAAATATCCATCACTGATCAACTTCTTCTTCCCCTTTTCCGATTCTATAAACTGGAGCGGCATGATGGGCTTTTCAGTTATCTTTCTAAACAAAAAAAATCAAAGTTTTAACCAAATTAAGAAATTTCGGTATTTATAAAGTTAATTGCTTTTTAACGAGAAACACTCGTACTTATTGTTTTTACCAAATTACGAAAGAATAATACAATTGTTAGCAAAAAGCTAATAAGTTTGTTACATTTTCTTCGGTGTCTTATGTTAATTGGTGGTTAATGGAAACATTCTTACTTATGATAAGAAAAGGTTTACACTTTTCTAACTTTTCCCTTTTTTCCTCTCGGGTTTCGGTGAATTGTATATTCGATGAATTGTGTATGTCGGTGAATTGTTGTCGGTGAATTGTTGTCGGTAAATTGTTGTCGGTGAATTTGCCTAGACCCAGTTTGTATATGTGTAGGAAACCTTAAATCAGTAAGATAAACACTTAGTACAATCAGTTCTTACCTGTTTGCTTGGAATGGTAGAAACCATAGTTCCCCAATATTTCCTTAAATATTAAGAGAACCAAGGATGCTTTGATTAATACATAAATTTGAATATTTGAGGCGAAAGAGATGCAAAGATTCCTTCTAATATTTATTAAAAAAATAGAAATCATGGTTGTAATCAATTACATCTTACGCTGAATAATACTGCGTAAAAGCATAAACAGTAATAACAGAAAATGAATAAGTTTCACCTGAAAAGGAAGCATTAGCCACTCAAAGTGAAATATAATACAGTATATCACTATGTATGCTGTTATTACTAGGAACGTTGTGCATATAAGAAAGCCTGGCACTTGGATGAAGAAGGACAAGCAGAAATCCGTAGAAATCTCCTCAGGATTCTTCGCTTTGACAAAGGCCACCTATTTCTTCCAGGAAGACTCATATTGTCTTCTTGTTGACTTTGACTTGTATTCTTCCACGAAGTTAATACTGTCTCTAGAAATCCCAAACCATTTCTTGACTGCTAGAGCGAGAAAATCATGAGATGAAGGTTCTGGGTTTTCTCTGATGAAGCGGAGACAGTCAATTTCTGCACTTACTGAGTCAGAACTGGTTCCGGCAACGGGATCAGCTTCAGGCGTAGTTCCGTTATCAGAGGGAACCAAACACTGTTAGGGCACTTGTGGGCCACTATTGCTGCCGTCCCCCTAAAGGATCTCAGTTTGTCGAGAACTTTCAACAGAAGGTTGGTTGGAGGGAACAGGTAGATATTGGACCATTTATGGACATTGCATCTATCGCTTCCGCTAGAGGATTCTCGTACGGGGCTACATACCGGGGTAGCTTCTTGTCGCTCGTTGCGAAGAGGTCTATCTGCAGTCCTGGGACTTTGCGTAATATGAGAGAGAATGATCTTGCGTCTAGAGACCATTCGGACTCTATCGGGTTGACCCTGGATAGAGCGTCCGCCGTCACATTGCGCAACCCTTGAAGGTGGACTGCTGACAAGTGCCATCTCTTCTTCTTGGCTAGACGATGGATGGCCAATATCACTTGGTTTATGTGAGGCGATCTCGAGCCTTGTCGATTTAGGCATCTCATTACTACTTCGCTGTCTAGAACCAAACGGATGTGAATTGAGCAGCGAAATTTCAGCTTTTTCAGAGATAGAAAAACTGCCATGGCTTCCAGGAAATTGATGTGGAAGGACTTGAAGAGGGGACACCAGGTTCCTTGGACTTTCCGAAGATGAGAATGACCTCCCCACCCCTCCTTCGAGGCATCAGTATGAACGGTGACTGCTGGAGGAGGTGGTTTCAAGGGTACCTTGTTTCTTAGGTTCTTGGCCTCCGACCATGGCTTGAGTAGTGATTGCAGACGATTTGGTGTCGGTCTTTGTAGATCTCTTCGAGCGTTTGATGCGTATTTTCTTCAAACTCCTGATGCATCTTTTGATTGTGCTCTCAATACTGGATCTGTCACTGAGGCAAACTGGAGGGACCCCAACACCCTCTCCTGTTGCCTTCTTAATATCCTGTCGGATTGAAGGAGTCTTTTGACAGATCCTGCTATCTCTTTCCTCTTCTTTGATGTAATGGAAAGGCAGTGTAACTCTAGGTCCCAGTGGATATCCAGCCACTGGAACTTTTGAGCTGGATAAAGCCGAGACTTTTTCAAGTTGGTCTTGAATCCTAAGTGTTCCAGGAACTGGATCACTTCCTTGGAGGGTTGCATGCATTATTCCTCGGATGCTGCCCACACCAGCCAATCGTCCAGGTAGGCTACCACCTGGATTCCTTTCAGGCGTAGTTGATGAATGACTGCATTCGCAAGCTTTGTGAATACCCTTGGGGCTATGTTTAGGCCAAAGGGCATGGCTCTGAAAACGTACTTTCTTTTCTGTAGTTTGAACCCTAGGTAGGGGGAAACTTGACGGTTGATTGGAACAAGCCAGTATGCATCCGTCATGTCAATAGAGACTGCAAATGCCCGTTTGGGCAAAAGGGTCCTTATGTGCTGAAGCGTCAGCATTCTGAACTTGTGGTTCACTATGAACTTGTTGAGTGGTGATAAGTCCAGAATGACTCTGAGCTTTTCCAAATCCTTCTTCAGAACACAAAAAAGCCTTCCTTGAAATCTGATGGATTTTGCCTTCCGTATAACTCTTTTGTTCAAGAGTTCCTGAACATATTCTTCCAGTACGGGGGTTGAGTGTTGGAAGAATTGAGGGAAGTTTGGTGGGGTTGAGCTCCAACTCCACCCTAGTCCTTTCTTGATTAGGCTGTGGGCCCAGGGATCGAAGGTCCAACGATCCCGGAAGTGGAGAAGTCTCCCTCCTACCGGCAGCATCTCACTTGGAGTGCTGGTTTGAGGACTTGCCTCCTTGGCCACGTCCACCTTTGTTGCCCCTACCTCTGAAGGGGCGTCTAGAGGATCCTCGAAAGGAACCTCGAGACTTCGGCTTAAAGGTAGTTGATTGCCTTTCAAATACTGGGGTGAAAACGGGCGACTGGGTCGCCAGCGTTTGGGGCACCAATTGAAAGGTGGTGGTTGGTTGTGCTACCGTCTGGGGCACCGTGGCCATGGGAAGCTGTTGCTGTTGCTTTGGCCGAGAGGGCACTCTTGGTCATTTTGACTTGTTCTTCGGCTGGGGACCCTCATCAGCGGAAGATTTCCTTTTAGAGGACAAGCCCCATTTGGAGAGGAGATTCCTATTCTCCGTAGCGGCTTTATCTACGACCTCTTTGACCACTTCACTTGGGAAGAGGTCTTTTCCCCAGATATTGGAAGCTATCACTGTAGCAGAAGAGAACACAAACTGCCTACAAGCCCTTTTGGCTTTAATAAAATTGTACAAATCCTTGGTGACTGTTGCCAAATGAGATTTGGCGAAGACCATGTACATATCTGGGGTGTCTGGGATGCTTGCCATAGTCTCTAAGCCAGTCTGCAGAGACATGGAAGCAGCGAGACGTTTCTTAGTCTCCTGTTCCCTACCCAGGAGAAACTCTGACAGCTTCAGGAGATCTTCGTTGAACTGTCATCCAGCGATATCTGCCTCTAGCTTCCCAACTGTGAAGGTGTTATGGACATCCTTTCAATCCTTATCATCTGAAGGGAAGGCAAGGGAAAATGGTCTACATTCTTCAAGATTAGGGCACGGTTTCCCTGCCTCAACTGCCTTTAAGGCTGCCTTAAACCCTTTGTCCATAAAGGGGAAGGCACGTATGGGGTCAGCAAAAAAGGATGGGTACTTTTTGCTGAGAGACGGCACATTGGAACTAGTAAAGGCCCTCTCTTTCAAGGTGGTTGTATATAAGGCCTGTGTCTTAGATAGTTCAAGGACAATCGTCTCCTTCGGCTTTGTCTCCTTCTTGGATGCTGGATCCGTCCTCAGACGGACATAGCAATCCGGATAGGCCCCTTTACTAGGCCAAAATTCGATTTCCTCTACTGGAACTGTTCCCAGTTTCTCTGAGAGGAAGATCTTTCCCCCCCGACATAGGCATATGCTCTGCATACCTCCATGGGTTAACGTCAGAGAAGGCGGGGAGGTCCTTGACGTTTAGCTTCTTCGGGGATAAATGTGACGCAACTAGCTGATGAATCTCCGTCCGGAAAGATGCTTCTTTCTCGGACGATTTCTTCTGAATGTCTTGCACCATGGACAGTAGCGAGTGTAGCGTACTTGTAATGGAATCCAACTGGGGTGCGGTGGAGGAAGTCGAAGGCGTCGGTTCAGTCACCGCTGCAGACGATACCGAAATCTTTTCGGTTTTCTCGACTTCAGTCTCAGGAAGTATCTCATCCTCCTGCTCCAGTTCATCCACTAGGAGATTGTTCTCAGTCTCCTCCGAGATAACAGACATGTTGTCCTCTAATTGGATGCTCTGTAAGGCATCCGAAACGTCAGGTTCTACCGGAATCTGAACTAAGGGGATCTCAGGTTGAGCCTGGGGAACGATTACATCCGCAGATGCATTAGATAAGAGACAATCCCTCATCCTCTCATTAGGAAGGTATGGGCCAGAGGTGTTCTTCTGAAAACCCCTGACACATTTTCGCATCGTGTCCCTTGCTGCATCCCTAGACTCAGTAGACTTTCGATCATCAAAAGCCTCTTTAACCAGTTTGTCACAAATGGCACATACCTGTGGGTCCCAGTACTTGAGAGCCCCTTTGGTGACTGTGTAGTGACCATGTGCCCTGCACATGCCATGTCCGTAGAAGCTCTTACTACGGACCCTGCAAAAGCTGTTCCCGCACACGGGATGCTCCTCCTATAAAGAAAGAAAAGCTATAAGTATTCGGTGAAATTCTCCGATTTCAGCATACATATTTCAATTAATATTTAATTAATATTTAATTAATATTAGCTTGGATAGAGTAAGCTAGATAGTAGGAAAGACACCTACATGTGTTTCCTGTCCAGCCTATTGCTATGACCTCTTCCAATATTGAACTATAGATTCATAATGAATTCAATGGGAAGATAATATCCTTGGATATAAGGTGTCTTCTTAACACAATCTTCCATGTTCAATATAGGGGATTAAATTAATGGGTAATAACCATTAATTGGTAGAGAGATTCACTCCCTAAAAGTGATGGTCTCACAATTGGCTGCACATGAACCACTTGTAGGTTGGAAAACTTTTGGGCTACAGCAATGACTGGCGGCAGCATGTCGCCAGTATTTCCGGCATATGCCGGGCCCGCCGGCACATGCCGGGCCCGACGGCACATGCCGGGCCTGCCGACATATGCCGAACTTGACGGCATATGCCGTCAAGTTCGGCATATGTCGGGCCTGCCGGAATATGCCGGGCCTATACTGGGCTATTTGAAACAGATACTGTCTTCAAAGTAGTGGGCGGCAGGTCGGCAGTTGCCGCTCTGCCCGCCGGCAGCCGAAGGATCCCTCTATCAAGTAGGATCCGGCGGCAACCGGCGGCAACTATATAAATTTTGGGAGGCCGACTGCCGGCCAACAACTCAGCTGCCGGCAGCCGGTCATAGAATGTTCATTGTCGTTGGGTTGTCGATCAGCAACACCCACGACAAGTGGCGGTAGAGTAACTGCCGGGCGACAGTCACCCAACATGGCCGACGACAGCTACCAGCTGCCAGCGGCCGGCCCAGTATATGGAAAGGCAGAGAGAAAGAGAGGATGGGGGACG
>NC_090762.1:38733632-38741132 GCF_036898095.1 Palaemon carinicauda | reverse complement strand
CTAAAGTTTTGGTTTTGTTTGCCAAATACTTCAAGAAGAGAGAGAGAGAGAGAGAGAGAGAGAGAGAGAGAGAGAGAGAGAGAGAGAGAGAGAGAGAGAGAGAGAGAGAGAGAGAGAGAGAGAGGGCGTGTGGTACGTAGCTTAATGAATATTAATAGAGATGCTCTTTGTATAACTGAATGTTGTTTGTTTTACTTTTACTTAGATAGTTTAGGTGGCAGCAAATATCTTTAGTGATAGAATTTTCGAATGGTAGTAGCAGGAGAATATATTATTTTGATTGCGGTATAATTCATGACCAGCTTTTGAAGTGGTTTGTGCATTTGATCGTAAGTACTAGGTTGTCTATTATATCTTTATGTGGCTGTGAATAACATATTCAGTTGAACCTTAATTCTTTTGATAATACTGTGATAGTTTTTTAGCAAGTGGTGTTCACAGGTGTTTTTTATTCTTATTTTCAAGGCCGTACCTTTCTCTTTCCCATTTTCCACTTACTCTAATGGAAATCAGGTCCACTCACAAGCTCTTCCTTTGAATGCAGTAACTGAGATAGAGAGATTATGGTTTAAAGTATATAGAGGCTTCGGGCTAGAGTGTTCTTTAAAACTCTCGAAAATTTATAATAACCAGGGTTAGAGAAAGAATTAGCCCCATTGTCGATATAGTTTAACATGCTTAGAGGATTTATTCTTTGAATCTATCTAAATAATATCTTGGCACAAATCTTGACACAGTGACAAATCTTAAAAATGGCTAATCTGGGAAATTTTTACTTTGTATGAAGGAATATCCGGGTGAGTTGCTAATTCACACATTACTTATTATATAATTATTATATTAATCCCGGCCAGACCAATAAGAGCTATACAAAAATATATAAACTTCGTGACACACGCCATTAAGAAATAATCTCCAGTGATGACCATCGTAGACATTACAGGCGACCTAAGCAACTCGGTATATAATTTCAGTCTTATCCCAGTAAGAAAATGCACATCCCGAGCATCTTATGGCATCTATAATACGTTGTAAAACTAAAATTAGAAGCTGAAAAAAAAAAGAAAAAAATATTCTCATAGAATATTACACATTTATATGAAGCCCAAATTTTAACAAAATATCTGGGGCTTATTCAATATATATCATGTCGGCTCATTAGAAGTATATGAATATCTATTTGGTCTTTCCTTATAAATTAAAATAAGTTTCTACAGGGTTCCAGAAATTATTTTAAGATATGTCTTTGTTTTTTTATGAATAATAATAATAATAATAATAATAATAATAATAATAAAAATAATAATAATAATAATATTAATAATAATAATAATGATATAAATAATAATAATAATAATAATAATACCAATTATAATAATAATAATAATAATAATAATAATAATAATAATAATAATAATAATAATATTGATAATGAAAATAATAACAATAATAATAATAATAATAATAATAATAATAATAATAATAATAATAATAATAATAATAATAATAATAGTAATAATAATAATAATGATGATGAAAATAATAATAATAATGATAATAATAATAATAATAATAATAATAATAATAGTAATAATAATAATAATAATGATAATGAAAATAACAATAATAATTATAACAACAATAATAATAATAATAATAATAATAATAATAATAATAATGAAAATATATTATTAATAATAATATTAATAATAATAATAATAATAATAATAAAAATAACAACAATAATAATAATAATAATAATAATAATAATAATAATAATAATAATATTAATAATAATAATAATAATATTAATGAAAATAATAATAATAATAATAATAATAATAATAATAATGTAAATAATAATAATAATAATAATAACAATAATAATAATGTAAATAATAATAATAATAATAATAATAATAATAATAATAATGATGATGAAAATAATAATAATAATAATAATATTAATAATAATAATAATAATAATAATAATAATAAATATAATTAAAAAAAAATAATAATAATAATAGTAATAATAATAAAAATAATATCATTAATAATAATAATAATGAAAATAATAATAATAATAAAAATTATGAAAATAATAATAATAATAATAATAATAATAATAATAATAATAATAATACTAATAATAAAAATAATGATAATAATAATAATAATAATAATAATAATAATAATAATAATAATAATGAAAATTTTAATAAGATAATGATGAAAATTTTAATAAAATAATGATGAAAATTTTATTAAAACAATAATTGAAATTTCAATGAAATAATTATGAAAATTTTAATAAAATAATTATGAAAATAGTAATATTAGTAATAATGAGGTTTCATTGAAGATTAGAGCTGCCTTAGTGTAAGTTGTGTTGGAATGAGCTTCTTGATCACTGTCATTTTTCTTTTCTCAACAAAACTGCATATCACCAGTAACCCAGGTATGTTGATTGGTAGGTGGGTGAACAAAATATAATGAAAAATTATATTCTTTAAAAAAAAAAATCATTAAAGTATGTATACCAAATGCAGAGTAAAAAATAGTTTAGCTGCTACGTGTTGTGAGAGGGTGCTGGCCGTCCCCTGTTATTTTGAGAAGAAATGGGTGGATGTAGGCATGGTTCATTATATATATACAGTCAGGGTGGAAGTCAAGTTGGTCGCTGATCACTGCTTGGTCCCCGTGAGGAGAGGCGGGACCGAGTTTAGGACAGAGCTGCTAGCAGTTCTATAAAATGGCTAAAGCACTCACATGAGGGTATCTTCAAAGTCAGGCTTCTACTAGAATCACAGTCGTCGGAGTAGATCCAGACAAAGATCCCAACGCGCTCCGTATCCTGGCTCGACATCTGGCAAGCTGTTCTGCCACTCAGAATCAGAGTCCAGCTAGTCACAAGCTGCTTCAAAATTTGCTGCGGTACTCGCCTGTAGTGTCTCAGTCACAAGCAGTCTATCGGGTTGTTGATAGTCGTCATGTATGTCGAAGTTGGCGACAGGTTGGCTGGTGTTCCTATTACAAGAGAGGATAAGGAACATCTCTTGGGTTGTATTTAGGTTCGACTTTTCCTACTGGATGAGCATAACCTCTAGTATCCTAGGTCTTCTGCTGACCAGGCCGTTGAAAATGATCGTAGTATTTCAATGAAGTTTTCTCATTTGATGTTTTTGCTATGCACCAAGAGCTGGGGAACCTTAATCCCTCCATGTTGAGCATTGTAGGACAAAAGTTAAGAGTCTCTTTATCATCATTCAGACACAACTGGTCATACAGTAGGAATAGACGATATTATATTTCTTCGGATAGCTCGGTATTTTTTGTGGGAGGGCAGAGTTTTTCTTTATAACTAACGGTTTTGGTACTCGTTGTTTGATGATAAAGTGTTAGGTTAATCCCTTACGTCCTATTGTTCGGCCGTAACGTTATTCCTGAAAATCTCCTTCATAGCCTTTTCATCTTGCTAATTTCGGTAAAATATTTATAATTCAAATGATATACAGCTTCCTAAGTCTTAGAAAGCTAATGGAATTTAAAGGATATACAAGTTTTTATTTATGAATCTAATTGCCGACCACCTTTACTTAAATATGAAAAAAAAGTAAAATAGTTACAATTTCGTGTTATCGATGATAAAAAAAAAATCGAGTTTAACATTTATTTTCTTGGTTCAAAGGCAAATATTTATTCGGTAAATATATCTATGCTTATATACTGTATTTTAAATCATTTGAAAAAATAATCAAAAGGTAAGCTAGTATAAACATTATAACTTACTGTCAGAGTTGTGATATCAGTATCTTAAAATAACAGATAATCCATTGTTTTTTTTGCAAGTTAGTGTGTCCGACAATATGGCTAATGGGGTATGTTTACTAGGGACTCCACTTTAATCCTGCCCTGGTGAATTTGCTTCATTGGTGATGGGAATAGTAGATGAAGTTCCTTTACGACTGTGCCTCTTTTTATTAGGTATATATATATATATTTTATATATATATATATATATATATATATATATATATATATATATATATATATAATATATATATATATATATATATATATATATATATATATATATATATATATATATATATATATATATATATATATATATATATATATATATATATATATTAAGGGATATTAAGACAATAACAGCAAAAAGTGATAGCATTTAAAGAGAAAAAATGTAACATTAGTTTATAGTGTGTTTTTTTTTCTTTTCTGGTGATGTTTACAGTATATAGAAGTTTTGATATTCCTATTTTTGAAAGACATACCAGAAAAGGGAATATTATCTATTACGGAAAATATTTCTTGTTTTCTTATATTTTATTTTAGATATTTGATATACGAATAACTGAAAAAGTCTTCTCACAGTTTTATATTATTTTGATGCATGAATCAATTTTCTATCAGTGATATTCAGTTATACAGAAAAAAGTGTGAATACGCCATTTATATATTTGGTAAGTTCGCTATCTTCCAATGAAAAATTTCATCATCATCTTTTTTTGTAATTTACATATCTTTTTAAGCGGAGAGGAAAGCGTCAAGGGAATTTTTAAATTTGTAATGCCTTTAGAAATGCTGACGGAAAGCCACCGTCACACAAGACAGCAAATTCCTCTCGAAAATCATATATTATTAACTCTAGAGAGTTCTGTGCAAGTTAGATTAATATTATTTTATAGTGGCAAACAGAAATGAAACCTTACTTCTTATGATATATTGCAAGATTCCCTTATTATTTGCATTACACTTTAGAGTCATAATTTCTTCAACAGTGTCAATGATTTTTTTAATTAAATGATATATTTTAGTTTTTATTTTTAAATATTTCATGTGAACATTATTAAATAAATAATCTGGATATTCAAAACTACATTTTTTCTAACCTTGACGTTATATATTATGAGAGAGAGAGAGAGAGAGAGAGAGAGAGAGAGAGAGAGAGAGAGAGAGAGAGAGAGAGAGAGAGAGCACATCACTACAAAGATTTTAGAATATCTAGCTTTTAACTGTAATTATAATAGCCTTCTTATCCATGCATCCTAAAATGCCATGAATCCAGGTAATTCTCTTAAGATGAATGGAAGCATTTTATACAAAAATAAATCATTTACATATGTAATTATATAAGCACGATGATACTGTTATCCATTGCAAATATTTATTGATAATAAGTCTATTTCACCGGTTATTCCAAGACTGCAAACTCAGTAGTTGATTCGGCAAATGATATGAAGACCTATTTCATGCTTGTTTTGCAATTTGAAGGATGAATAACGATTTTACAGATTTCATTATGATGCATATAACCAATAACGAAAAAATATATGTTTTCTTTAATGATTAAATTCTTGCTCTCTTGTTATATCATATTATCAATTCAAGATATAGGCAATAACGCTGAACAAAAATTAATGTATTATTCATCACTTGTAGGTGGAATAAAGGAAATCCTGAGGTGAAAAATACAAGTTCTTTTTTCATGAACTTTTAAACTCTCCTGGTTAAGGCATCTTATCATTAAATGATTTAAAGCTATTGTTTTTACATCTTATTTATATATCAGTCTGGTATCTAATTATCATTAAGGTATACTAATCACCGTTTAAACTTATGCTTCACCAGGGTTGAAACCATCAAAAAGTAAATTAATATCTTTACTCAAGTTCTTTCATGAGAATGGAAACTAACTCTTTACAATCCCACATATATTAGTCATAGTATAAAACTGATTCCACTGGTCCTTGCCATATTTTTCTTGCCGTTACGAAATCCAAAATGGATTAGGTAAACTTCAAGTGCGACTGGTGTCTGATGAGAAACACCTATTACTGCCAACTAGGACAAACAAATAACAAGATATATGACAGGAACTGGAAATCTGAACAGAATAGTGTCAGAACAGTGTATGAATACGGATATACCGATTGGGGAACTCCAATATTCATGAATATGCAGAGGTTGACACGTGCTCATCTAGTTAACCTTAGTTTATAAGCTTGGTACTTTTAGCCCTATTCCACTTCCAGTGTCTCTCCGTATATTTGAAGAATAAATATAATAATTACCTCGTAGTTTTAGAACTTTTTTTTTCCTCTTAATTCCCACCATTAATAATAAACTGTATGTATCAACAATATAAGACTAGTTTTATTTTTTTGTTTTCTGGAAATTAATTTCTATTCATATTCAATTCGTAATAATAACGAGGCATAAGTACGGTCCATGCTATAAACAACTTATGAAAATTAGCAGTAGGGCGAAAAATATTCTGATAGATCCAAAATCATACGATGATAAAAAGAACAACTGCACTTTAAGGTTTGATATTCCTTGCCAAGCTCCTTACCTCTTGCATAACTGGAAATATGAAATGTGTAAAGGCAATAAACTTACAATCACTAAAATCTAAGTTAAGAGCTAAGATAAAATCAAAGAACCAAATAAAGATTATTTAAGGGATGAGGCTGAAAATTATATGTAAACGTAATTGAATTGTAGGATAGAGTATTATCTTTTGAAAAGGTTCGTTAAATAAGCAATTTAAAAGATTTAACCATCAAATTTTTTTCTTTTCCTAGAAAGATCTTCAGATCCCGTATAAATTATCTATGTACCTCTTATTGTATATACAACTGGTTTTATGTGTACAGTAATTGTTAAAACAAAAGAAAAATCAGCACTAGGATTTTTTTTTCTTTTTTCAGGACGCGCAGGGGCGTAAACTATTTGCATATAGGATTTTATTTTTTATTTTTCATAGACATGATATTTACGGAAGCCTAGAAGTGATCACATGTGGGCTTTAAATCATAAGTGCTTGACTTTCTCACTATGACATCCTAAATTATATACGACTTTGATTTTTTTGGCAATCATTGATACTATTATAATCAATGATAATTAGAGCAGGAGCAGCACCATCAGAAGCAGTAATAGTATTATTATTATTATTATTATTATTATTATTATTATCAGTAGTAGTAGTAGTAGTAGTAGTAGTAGTAGTAATAATAGTACTAGTAGTAGTAGTAGTAGTAGTAGCAGTAGAAGGAAAAGTATAATATCAACGAAACCCAGAACCCGCCATACAATATCATCTTCGTATGTGATATCTTAGTTATTTTTACTTAATAAATGTGTTTGTGTGCTGCAAGGCTAACTTTAAATATTAAGGAATATACATTTCTGTATGTAAAAGAGTCCACATTGCTTAAATTCATACAAGACGAAAAAAAAGTGATTTTATATATTTTTGTACTTTAAACTACATTATAAGATATGATAATATATTCAAAACTGTGAATGAGGCTTTGGGATATTGAATAGTGTCATATGGAATAATCATATAATAGGAAACATGTAAAAATATAGTAATAAGTTTGTGGATTAAAGAAAATTAGTTAGGTGAATAAACAATTATATAAGTAAAGGAATGGTAAATAGATAAATAATTGAAATGAATTC
>NC_090762.1:38723632-38728632 GCF_036898095.1 Palaemon carinicauda | reverse complement strand
TTATTATTATTATTATTATTATTATTATTATTATTATTATTATTATTATTATTATTATTATTATTATTACTAGTCAAGCTACAACCCTATTTGAAAAGCAAGATGCTATAGGCTCCAACAGGGAAAAATAGCCCAGTGAGGAAAGGAAATAAGGAAATAAATAAATGATGAGAATAAGTTAATAAATCCTTTTAAGAACAGTAGCGACGTCAAAACAGATATGTTCTATATAAACTATTAACAACGTCAAAAACAGATATGTCATATATAAAGTATAAAAAGACTCATGTAAGCCTGGTCAACATAAGAATATTTGCTCCAACTTTGAACTTTTAAAGTTCTACTAACAAAACTACCCGATTAGGAAGATCATTCCACAACTTGGTAACAGCTGCAATAAAACTTCTAAAATACTGTGTAGTATTAAGCCTCATGATGGAGAAGGCCTGGCTATTAGAATTAACTGGCTGTTTGGTATTACGAACAGAATAAAATTGTCCAGGGAGTTTTGAATGCAAAGGATGGTCAGAGTTATGAAAAATATTATGCAACATGCAGAATGAACTAATTGAATGACGGTGCCAAAGGAATAAGAAATTTAATAGACCGTAAGTTTCTGTCCAACAAATTAAGATGAGAATCAGCAGCCGAAGACCAGACAGGAGAACAATACTCAAAACAAGGTAGAATAAAAGAATTAAAACACTTCTTCAGAATATATTGATCACCGAAAATCTTGTAAGACTTTCTCACTAAGTCAATTTTTTGTGCAATTGAAGAAGACACACAAGTAAATTTGCTATCTAGAATCAAACCTAAAATTTTAAAAGTCATACAAATTTAAAGAATTATTATCAATAATGATATCCGAATGTTGAGGAGCCACCGTCCTTGACCTACTTACAATCATACTTTGAATTTTGTTAGGATTCCTTCATACCCCATAATTTGCACTATGCACTGATTTTAGCTAGATCTCTATTAAGGGATTCACTAACTCCAGATATACATTCATGGGATGGAATTGATGCAAAGAGAGTAGCATCATCTGCATATGCAACAAGCTTGTTTTCAAGGCCAAACCACATGTCATGTGTATATAGTATGAAAAGTAATGGGCCAAGAACACTACCCTGTGGAACACCGGATATCACATTCCTATACTCACTATGGTGCCCATCAACAACCACTTTTTAAGATCTATTACTTAAAAAATCAATAATAATGATAAGAAACGACCCACTCACTACCAACTGTTTGAGTTTGAAAACAAGGGCCTCATGATTAACACGGTCAAAGGCAGCACTAAAATCAAGGCCAATCATACGAAATTCCTGACCACAATCAAGAGATTTCATCACAGCATTAGAGATTGTGAGAAGAGCATCACATGCTCCAAGGCCTTTACGAAAACCAAATTGCAAACTAGGGAGTAGATGATTACCTTCAGCAAACCTATTAAGATGTTTTGCCAGAAGACGTTCAAAAACTTTAGATAATAAAGGAGTTATGGAGATAGGGCGGTAATCAGTAGGGCTTGAGATACCACAAACACATTTACATAGAGAAGTAACATTACCAATTCTCCAACAAGTGGTAAAAGCTCCTCTTCTTGCTCACTTGCGCAATATGACAGATAACTTTGGAGTATCAAATCTGCTCTCTTTATAGAAGACAAAGGAAAGAACCATTTGGGTCTACACATCTATAAGCATCAAGGTCCATCAACAGAGCTTTAATCTCACGAGATCGAAAAGCCAAACTAGTTAGTCTAGCCTTAGGAAAACAAGAATGAGGAAGTTCAAGTTTTTCATTACTCTGTTTACTGTCAAAAACCTCAGCCAAAAGAGTTGCTTTTTCCTTTGGGCAGTGAGTGACTGAGCCATCTGGTTTATGTAAAGGAGGAACTGTTGCATCTACACTCAAGAGTGCAGATTTAAGGGTAGACCACAATTTATGTTCCTGAGTTGTACCAGAAAGGGTTTCTTTTATGGTTAATTTTTTTTCCTTTTCAGTTGTGGCATAAACTCTCTGTGCAAAAGCTCGAAGCTGAGTATAGTTGTTCCTGGTGAAATCTGATCTGTCACCCTTCCAAAGATGATATGAGTCCTGCTTTTCCAAATAAGCACGTCTACAATCATCATTGATTGTGCTTGAATAATTAGGTAAATGGTTTTTATACGTAGTTCTGTAGTCATTTAAATTTTCATGACCAGTTTATCTGCGCTGTGTTAGTAAGGTACTTTAGTTAATAACTACTACGAAGTCCTTTTTTCAGCGTTGTTTGTGTTTCATATTTGTTACCTTAATGTAAGTTGTTATTGTATATTTTTTATCTAATTTGCAAATCAGCCAAAAAGGGCTACTTTTTCCTTTGAACAGTTAGTGAGAGGTATCTTGTTTGAGAATAATAGGAACTATTATGTCTACATCAGAGACTGCAGATTTTAGGGTAGCTCAACATCCATATATATTGGATATGTTATAAAAGCATTGGGAATAATATCATTTATTCAAAATATATGCAGAAGAAATCAATACTGAATAATGATAGAGAGTGAAAGAAAGTTTCACATTTAACTGCTATGCACTCGTGAATGAATACTGCCATTACAAATCAATGAACACATAAATAAAACAGATTATTTATTTATTTTTTTTTTCAAAACATAAGATCAGTTATCCCTCACCTGTTAGAAAAAGTTATTTACTATAAAAAATCAAATGTTGCACATTGTTTGCTGGATGTGTGAAGAAATATGTAAATAATTTTCTCCCATGGTTTCTGCATTATCTTTTTATTTGATGCCATTGAGTGGCTCGGAATAAATGTTAAGGAACTTCTATTTCAGTTGTAAAAACCTTTACATAGCATTTTATCATATTTGTACACGATATTTTTTCAGTGACTATCCTTTCCTATTTGATAATGACAAAGCTGTTGGCAAAGAAAATGATAGTGAACAAGATAAAAGAGAGAGAGGGAGAGAGAGAGAGAGAGAGAGAGAGAGAGAGAGAGAGAGAGAGAGAGAGAGAGAGAGAGAGAGAGAGAGAGAGGGTTTTAAGTTTCATGTTTTATGTAGTGTTCAAATCTAAAGAAATTCATGCAATACCCCATAAAACGATTAGAGCTTTGGTATGAATAATAATAAACGGCTAACAAGGAAAGCAAAGAAGGAAACAGATCCGTAGCAGTGATGAGGACTATAAGTAAAAATATCCGAGTTTTTATGAACATAATAATATATGCCTCCTCAAGTAAAGCATTAATTGTATGAATGAAAGACAAAATAGCCATAAATTTCCTGAAACTAATGTGTTTTGAAGTTATAGAAAATCCAAAGTAATGTCAATAGAGATGAACATTGGGAATCTATTGCAGCATTATTGATGCAAGTTTCCTGTGTATTTATATGAAATTATTTCTATAGAAGAAGACTGTTTTTAAATGTATTTTCACAAGGATTATAAAAAATAAGGCAGTAAATTTTGAAAAAGAGGAAAAATGTAATGTGGCTATAATTCTTTTTTGAAACCCTGAGAAAATTGTGAGTGTATTTGATTCTGCTCCTAATGGTGATTAATAGCCTTTTTTTTTTTTCGCTTATGTCGAGCGGTGTGATCAATTACTATATACAGATGTACATGAACTCATTGTCTTCTGATAAGGAGAGAAACTTGTAATAATTTTCAACGAAGATTCATAGTTTTGATCCTATTCTGTAATTCAAATAAATAATACATAATAGGTTTTATATAGATGAAGGTTTCCAATGAAATTAGATACTGAAGCGGGAGAATGTAAAAGTGAATACTTACCAGTTACTTTGGAAAGACTTACAAGTTTTAACAGTTGTTTAGTAGAAATCGGGTATTGAAAAGTTAATACTTCAAAACTATATTTCTCTTTTTTTACAATCATGAGTACACCTAGATTGTTTTTCCATTGAACACAGGTACCAAAAAGCTCAAAACATTACATAAAAGTACATTATCGGCATTTTACATCTTTGTTATACGATCAAGCGATCAAATGAAAGCAGATATAGGACATGAACCTTCTTCAATATATAGCCACGACTAAGTTCCCTATCAGAAGGTCATACTCATTAATAATAAACATCGTAAATGCATTTAAAATAGCCATTCTTATGTTTGATCTTATTAAAAAAATTCTACCAAATTCATAAGGTATATAACCAATTAGACCTCTTAGCTTCTCCATATGCTTATAATTGATTGTACAGTTTTCACAAAAATGTTTTAATTGATTATTGATGAAAAGTAACTTCGATTCCTAAGTGTGATTGAAGGGAACTAGAGAAAAAAAAAACAGTAATATTTGCAATCATTGAAGATAAAACTACCCGCAGTTTTCTTACTTTTTTCTATTTAGCAAAATCCCTTATTATTAAGTAAGAAATTTGTAAAACCTGATATGGGACAAAAGAAAGAAATTAATATATCAACAGATCAACATATATAGGGCTTTCAATATACCCAATGAAGAACTATTTCTTACTTTGTTGATGTTAATCAAGGCCACCTTTCATCTGTATTCTTCTTGTCTTTCACTACCATTTTTCTCGTCTTATTTTTTATTTCCTATGGGCAAGGCAATACTGTCTTTCATCCTTATCTATTACCTATCTTTGTGGTCAGACAAGTTTGTAATGAAGCAGGAAGTTCTTGTATATAGATAACAATGTTGCCAGTTCTTTACAACAACTAGCAAGAACCAGAAAGGCTTTGGTATTTTCGTGGGTATTATGCCATAAGTCAGGTATTTTTGAAAGTTTTAATGTGTCCGTTGGGTCTTGCTGAGGAGATGGAAATTAGGCATCACCTTTTAATATAGCTCAAAGTCAAACAGATGTTCCATAATACGGATGGTGTTGGCGTTACTAGATTTCTCTGGGGAAAATGGAATAGCAAGTAATGAAGGTTAAAGAGAGAGAAAAATTAAATTTATTTTCAAATTAATATAAGAATTTTACAAT
>NC_090762.1:38708632-38716132 GCF_036898095.1 Palaemon carinicauda | reverse complement strand
AAAAAAAGAAAAAAAAGTGGTGTTTTTTTGTGACATTTTTTTCCTTTTTTTTATGATAGTAGTTCTTTTAGAGATGGTTGTGAAATGATGTAAACATCCTTTTACAAGATCGTTTTTCAAACGCTAATTTGCCAGATTTGGAAGCAGTAGCTCAATGGGTTTGATTTTCATTATATATCCCAAATCTTCCAAGAAAAGATTTTAATGAGAGAGAGAGAGAGAGAGAGAGAGAGAGAGAGAGAGAGAGAGAGAGAGAGAGAGAGAGAGAGAGAGAGAGAGAGAGAGAGAGATTGTCTGTACAGCCGTCAAACAAAACCTAATTTTATGGTGATTAGGAAACAAGAATACGAAATTATTATTATTATTATTATTATTATTATTATTATTATTGTTATTATTATTATTATTATTATTATTGTTATTATTATTATTATTGTTATTATTTTGCACCTTCCTTTCATGATGAAGTTTACATTCTCTAACTAGAAAATTCTATACAGAAAAACTTGAATGAATATACATTTCGTGAACGATGTTACTAAGCTGTTAAAAAGGGGTCGTTATAACCCTCTGGAAGAGTTGTAATTTTTCTTGTGGAAAGTTAGTGAATTGTCAGGCTTAGCACCGTAGTATATCATCATAATTGCCTGTTTGGTAAAGTAGGGCTCATTTTCGAACATGGCTCAGAGGATTTGCAAGTTTCCAGAGATTGGTTGGATAATTTTTGGTGGAATAAAAGGCAGGTATATTGATATTCAATTATTCTATAACTATCTCTTTATAAAACATCTATGATCATCATATATAAAATACTAATGTCTATGAAACCTTAAAGATATATTTTGTTTTTTATATTTTGTTATTAATACTTGATATAATTAGATTCTCAATGAAATTACCATTATATTGTATGCTAGAGTTGGCAGTTTTTCGGGTCAATGTATTTGTTATTACTACACTTTTAATCAAATTAGTATTGAACGAATTTCTTCCAGAAATAACCAAAAGCCCGAGTATGATATATGGGCCACTTCTCAATATTTAATAAAAAAAAAAAGGCTAACGGGCATTTATACTATCATGTATATAAATACACTATCATTAATTATTCTAATGGTATCCTATTACAGAAATCAATTTCATTCAGTAAAATGAAAGCCATATTTTTAATGGGGAAAATACTGAGATACGTCCAAATAAAGTCTTAGGTTCGTAGTGTCTTCAGCCTATCTTTACTTTTGCTCCCACGTTTCGTTTCTTTCGCTGCCTTTATTTGTTAAAGGTATTTTTTCTTTTTTTTTTGTAGATTTCCATATTTTTTAAAGACAAGGCAATGAGGTTTTTATTTTCTTTTTCCATTTTATATCATAGTGAATTTTTTTTGTTACATTAGTCATGTGCAAAATGAACGTCTTGTGTCCATGAAGGAAACCTTTTTGAAAACATATATTTTCTTCTAGATTTAATAAAGAAAATTAAGAAGATGATAAGAGAGAGAGAGAGAGAGAGAGAGAGAGGAGAGAGAGAGAGAGGAGAGGAGAGAGAGAGAGAGAGAGAGATCGCATGGTACTCGGCATAAGATTACAAATATATATATATATATATATATATATATATATATATATATATATATATATATATATATATATATATATATATGTATATATATATATATATATATATATATATATATATATATATATATATATATATATATATATATACTATTCCCGTGTGTTGGAAAAGTTTGAATGTTTCGAATGTGTACATATGTTCCTGTGCATATGCTCGCTCAAGGCTATAGGAAATATAAGTATTTTATTATCATTATAATCGCTTTTGCTAGTAGCACTACCAAAGGTCACTATTTATATCATATATTCTCTCCGAGTTTTTGCTATGTGATAAAAACGACCTTTTTTATAAAGTAATAAGCAAAAAATGTTTAATCCGAAAGAGGGAAGGCGGTAATTTTTCATGATGAAAGCCAACAGATCCTTGTTATTTACAACCGTGTATATCATCATAAATTTCAGGCCGGTAATGCATGTTTCATTCCGGAACAGGGCTCAAAGTGTGGCAAAGAATCTCTGGATTATTCGTCGTAAAGTTTTGAAGGAAGGGATATATTTACCTTTCATCTTTGAATTCTCCATATTTGTATTAAGTATCGAATCAATTTTGTCCGATTTGCGCCTTTATTTTGTTAGATTATGTTAATAAGGTAACATTATGAATTATTATTTCAAAAATGTTCTCAAGTTTTTATCATTATATGTTATCTGCTCCTAGCGTTATTTAGATGAACAGAAGATATATCGAGCAGTAAGTTAGATCCTAATTTATAAGCTCAGAAATATTCTTCTGTCACATCTGTTAATACTGTATTTACAATCCTGTGAGATATTATCAAAGAGATGGAGCTGGGGGTAGAGTGACTGCTCCCCACACTCTAGTTTTGGGGTGTTTGAATGTGCGTGGTTGTAGTACGATAGAGAGTAAAAGATGTGAGATTGGAAGTATGTTTAGGAATAGAAGGATAGATGTTTTGGCCTTGTGTGAGACAAAGATAAAAGGGAAGGGTGAAGTGATGTTTGGTGAAATGTCTGGTGGGGTGTCTGGGATTGAAAGGGGAAAAGCAAGAGAGGGGTTGGCTTTGTTGCTGAGTGAATGGATGACAGGTAAAGTAGTGGAATGGAAGGCGATATCATCTAGGTTAATGTGGGTAAGGGTTAGATTGGGTAGGGAATGTTGGGCTTTTGTCAGTGCGTATGGGCCATGTAGTGAGAAAAGTGAAGAAGAGCGGAATGAGTTCTAGAATGAATTAACTAGGTGTGTAGAAGGACTAGGTAGAAGGAATTATGTAGTTGCCATTGGGGACTTAAATGCTAGTGTGGGTGCTTGAAAGATAGAAGGTGTCATTGGGAAGTATGGCGTACCAGGTGAAAATGAGATTGGTGAGAGACTGGTAGATATGTGTATTGAGCAAGAGATGGTGATAAGTTCTAGCTTTTTCAAAAAGAAAGATAAAAACAAGTATACATGTGTGAGAGTGGCAAATGGAAGAGTGGTAGGAAGGGCATTAATGGATGATGTGTTGGTAACTAAAAAAATGTTGGGAAGATTGAAAGACATGCACGTGTTTGGGGATATGGCTAACGCTATGTCTGATAATTTTTTAGTGAAAGGAAAATTAGTTGTAGCAAAAGAGTAGGGGAATAGAGTAGGTGGATGTAAAAGGGAGCTAGTGAGGGTTGAAGAGCTAATAAAACCAGGGGTAAAAAGTAAATATCAAGAAAGGTTGGAAATGGCATATGACGAAGTGAAAGTAACAGAAACTGGTAATTTAGAGGAGGAGTGGAAGTTAGTAAAAGAAAACTTTGTTGGGATTGCAAGTGATGTGTGTGGCAAGAAGTTTGTTAGAGGCAGCATGAGGAAGGGCAGTGAATGGTGGAATGAAGGAGTGAAGGTAAAAGTGAAAGAGAAAAAGGGGGCTTTTGAAGAATGGCTGCAGAGTAATAGTGTAGACAAGTATGAAAAATATAGAGAAAAATGTGGAAGTAAAGCTCAAGGTAAGTGAGGCAAAGAGGGCAGCTGACCTGAGGTGGGGTCAGGGATTGGGTCAGTCATATGAAGAGAATAAGAAGAAGTTTTGGAAAGAAGTGAAGAGAGTAAGGAAGGCTTGCTCAAGAATTGAAGAGACAGTGAAAGAGGGAAATGGAAGGTTGTTAAAAGGAGAAGAGGCAAGGAAAAAGTGGGCGGAATATTTTTAAAGTTTACTGTATGTTGAGGATAATAGGGAGGCAGATATAATTGCTGTTGCAGGTGTTGAGGTACCGGTGATGGGAGATGAGAATGAGAGAGATATTACAAGAGATTAAGTGAGGAGAGCACTAGATGAAACGAGAGTAGGAAAAGCATCTGGTATGGATGGTGTGAGAGCTCAGATGTTGAAGGAAGGGGGGGTGTGACTGTACTTGAATGGTTGGTGAGATTGTTTAATATGTGTTTTGTGTTGTCAATGGTACCAGTAGATGGGTTTGTGCATGTATTGTACCACTATATAAGTGTAAGGGAGATGTGCATGAGTGTTGTAATTCAAGGGGTGTTAGTTTGTTGAGTGTAGTTGGAAAAGTGTATGGTAGAGTACTGATTAATAGGATTAAGGATAAAATAGAGAATACAATCTTAGAAGTACAGGGTGGTTTTAGAAGAGGTAGGGGTTGTATGAATCAGATTTTTACAGTTAGGCAGATATACGAGAAATATTTAGCTAAAGGTAAGGAGGTGTATGTTGCGAATATGGATCTGGAGAAAGCGGATGATAGAGTTGATAGGGAAGCAATGTGGAATATGATGAGGTTATATGGAGTTGATGGAAGGTTGTTATAAGCAGTGAAAAGTTTTTACAAAGGTAGTAAAGCATGTGTTAGGATTGGAAATGAAGTGAGCAATTGGTTTCCGGTGAGAGTGGGGCTGATACAGAGATGTGTAATGTCGCCGTGGTTGTTTAACTTGTATTTTGATGGAGTGGTGAGAGAGGTGAATGATCAAGTGCTTGGACGAGGATTGAAACTGGTAGATGAGAAGGACCATGAATGGGAGGTAAATCAGTTGTTGTTTGCGGATGATACTGTACTGGTTGCAGTAGCGGAAGAGAAGCTTAGCCGATTAGTGATAGAATTTGGGATGGTATGTGAGAGAAGGAAGTTGAGAGTTAATTTGGGTAAGAGTAAGGTTATGAAATGTACGAGAAAGGAAGGGTGTGAAGGTTGATGGTCATGTTGAGTTGGGAGTTACTTGAGGAGGTGGATCAGTTGAAGTACTTGGGGTCTGTTGCTGCAACAAATGGTGGAGTGGAAGCAGATATACGTCAGAGAGTGAATGAAGGATGCAAAATGCTTGGGACAGTTAAGGGAGTAGTAAAAAATAGAGGTTGGGCATGAATGTAGGGAGAGTTCTGTATGAAAAAGTGATTGTACCAACTGTGATGTGTGGATCAGAGTTGTGGGGAAGGAGAGTGGCGAAGAGACAGAAATCGAATGTGTTTGAGATAAAGTGTCTAAGGAGTATAGCTGGTGTATCTCGAGTAGATAGGATTGGGAACTTAGTGTTAAGAATAAGAACGGGTGTAAAAAATTAGTTAGCAGCCAGAGTGGGTATGAATGTGTTGAGGTGGTTTGGCTATGTTGAGAGAATGGAAAATGGCTGTTTGCTAAAGATGGTGATGAATGCAAGAGTTGATGGGAAAAGTACAAGAGGAAAGCCATGGTTTGGGTGGATGGATGGAGTGAAGAAAGTTCTGTGTGAAAGGAAGATATATGTGAGAGAGGCAAGAGTGCATGCTAGAAATAGGAATGAATGGCGAGTGATTGTGACGCAGTTCCGGTAGGCCCTGCTGCTTCCTCCCGTGCCTTAGATGACCGCGGAAGTAGCAGCAGTAGGTGATTCAGTGTTATGAAGCTTCATCTTTGGTGGATAACGGGGGAGGGTGGGCTGTGGTACCCTAGCAGTACCAGCCGAACTCGGTTGAGTCCCATGTCAGTCTGGGAGGAACATAGAGAGGAGAGGTCCCCTTTTTTTGTTTCTTTCGTTTGATGTCGGCTATTCCCCAAAACTGGGAGAAGGGCCTTGGTATATATATATATATATATATATATATATATATATATATATATATATATATATATATATATATATATATGTATATATATATATATATATATATATATATATATATATATATATATATATATATATATATATATATATATATATTTGTTGGAGTAATTTTTAAAGAACTTAACTTCATCAACATTTTAATGCATCTCTCCCTCTCTCTCTCTCTCTCTCTCTCTCTCTCTCTCTCTCTCTCTCTCTCTCTCTCTCTCTAGTAATTTTCCTCTTATTAGGAACATTTGTTTTTAATAATGCTCCTAATGCGGAATTATATCGCTGAAAAATATTAGTTTTCTATAATTCCCTTTCACCATTATATTACTTTTATATGCAAACCAGTTTTGTATGAGAAGGTATCTTGTAGATCTTGTTTTAAATATAATTAATTCAATATCAAAATCAGTGAATATACTCTAGAACAGTAAAAAACAATTTCCTTTTAGAATTATCAGTTCACCATAACTTGAAGTATGATATAGAGTAAAATTACACACAAAGCTAAATTATTGTAATTAGGTGTGTGTGTGTGTGTGTGTGTGTGTGTGTGTATATATATAAATCAAGAGCTTGAGCTCTAATATATTTTACTTACCTTATTTCAATTTATCAGATGAATATTTGAAAACTGAAGAAAGAAAAATGGAAGAAATTAGTGGTAAAAAAAATATTATAACTTTCGTGGTTACATGATTTGAGAATACTATCTCGTATGAGAGAGAGAGAGAGAGAGAGAGAGAGAGAGAGAGAGAGAGAGAGAGAGAGAGAGAGAGAGAGAGAGAGAGAGAGAGAGAGAGTAATCTTTGATAACATTTAACTTCCATTTCTGTTTATAAATGTGTATGTAATTACTCCGCCTTTCTCATATTTCTGAATGGTTGTATAACCAATCACTGACAGGACAGAAATTCCATTATCTTCTAGATGAATCGAGATAAAGTTTGAGAGGATATCAAATCTTCCCATGGGATACCTGTTAAAATATATTTCTTCTTACATCGATGACAAATTGATTATGAACCTTCGATTATTATAACTCTTATATCATTGTTGAAGGGATTTAGTTTCCTTTTAGGAGGGGCAGTGACGCATGACTAATATATCGTGTGCTTGCATAGCATGGACAGATGGTAAAACGAATATTTGATAAAAAGAGATATGAGAATTACTTTTTGCTCTGCCAGGATAAATTGACGTTATAAGGGCACCTTAGATGTTTAATATGGACATGTGATTTGTGTCTCTTTGCATTGATGTTTTTTAATCGAAAATATCTGATTCAGTTTGTTATAGATATTAATGCAGAAAGAAAACTGTTGAACAAAATATCTTTCCGATTACTTATATCGTGAAAGTTATATTTTATTTTGGTTTGGAGAAATAAACAAGAGTTAACTTCTTTATTAGTTTTAATATAGAGATAGAGAGAAAGGGAAGGGGGGGGGGGGTGTTTTTTTCAGCGATGATTGTGGAAAATTGACATAAGAGGCAACATGTTTGACTTTCCAATATCTATTTTTTGAGAATATCAAAACTTCATCATAATTAACTATTTAACAACATATCACTTATTTGCCTAGTATTAGATGTACAATTGTTAGAGGAAAAGTCTCTACATTGACCTTACTTTGCTAATAGGGCTTTCTACTAAAGCCTTTCCTAGTAATATAATAAAAATAATTTCTATCACTATTCCCCTTACGTATAAAATTATATGTATAAGGATATATTGAGTCATCAGGAATTTTTCCGTTAATTTTTTTTAGTGATTTTTTTCTCATTATATTGCATAATAACTAATGTCTAATTGCCTGGTTATTAATT
>NC_090762.1:38701132-38703632 GCF_036898095.1 Palaemon carinicauda | reverse complement strand
GCTATATTTATTCAAAAACAAAAATTTACTTCTGTTCATTCACATAAAACTTGGTTGTACTTTATCCTTCATTAAATAGTTTACTAACTGTTTTTTTTTCTTTTATAGTGTAGTATATAAAACATTTATGGGTGCAAATAGTTAAAACCGAAAAAGTACAATCTATGTTTCAGATATAATATATAATCATATTCTTGACGTCAACCCTTAGTTTTCCATAAGCGTGATTTGGGTTTGCTGTAAACCGCCTTAATTAGATAATTATTTCAAGCCCATCGTTTTATAAACTATATTTTAACAATTAGCACGGATTTTTCAAGGAAATATCAACTACTGATTATATTGGCTTCCATACTTATAGTCAGTAACCCTTTTTTCAGATATTTGAGCAATTTCATTCTTTTACTCTAATCGGTATATGTAAGATGTGTTATTTATAATTGCATTCAGAAGAAAGGTTATAATGAAATAAGAAAATACTTTTAGTGGAAGTAATTCAAAGAATCATACTTTCATAAAAACGAGTATAAACTGAAGAAAAATATATTTGATTCCATTTAGGAAATGACATTGGATGTTTCAATTGTTATCAATATTTGTGGATAATAGTATGGGGTTATTGTTGTTATAATTCATTAATAAACTTGATGGTGGCTGTATATTTACTAACCCTTGGATAGAATTGTTATAATCTTGACCTTCCACCTGTGTATTTCTAAGGGATTTCTAACAGATCGAATAGATATAATTTTATACATATCAAAACATGTGATAAAATTACTGGTAGGAATTAAGCTTCAGAATAAGGCTTAAAAGGTAAATTTATTATTATTATTATTATTATTATTATTATTATTATTATTATTATTATTTACGATAGAAGCAGATTTCCACTGAACAGAATAAATGAAATATAGTAGGAAATTTGAGAAATGATCGTTAATCGCCTACGAGGAATTGTGCAGCCGTGGCAGTTCAAGTAAGGTGATGAGTGGATTTCATATTATGTTGTCTCAACTGGAAACCAGATTTACACGAATATTGGAATTAAAGCTTTTACGGTGTCATATATTATAACAAGAACTATTCTATAATTTCAATATATTTTCATGCATATCGTTTGTTTGTGAAAAACATAAATAATAATTCGTTACTATTTCTTTTAAAATCAATTGTTTTTCATATGAAATTATATATTGTGAAAGATATGTATACAGATATTATTGATTATTTAGAAAATATTATAGAAAACCTTCTTAATTTAATTCTTCAACAATTATAAGACAACAATTTGATTGACTGAATACACATTTCATGTTTTGGTAAAAAAAAAAAAAAGGGGGGGGGGCTCTACAAACTCCTTAGAGTATGAAAATTGTATTTCTACCATATAATGACATACACTATAGGTATATGAATAACTAATTTCCAAAACCGTATTTAATCTAATTTAAAGCTACATGAATTTCATTTATACTTGCATTGAATTTCTACTTTGAACAACTATATTTGAATATACAAGAAGAATGTGTCGGAAAATAAAAATTTTATATCTTTCCCGAGCATACTATTATATTGATAAATATCACCAGAATTTGATTTGATGGATCAAAAAAACTTTAGCCTGTAATTATACATGTCATATCAAATTTGATCCAGAATCATGATACAATTAGTATTCGGAATAGAATGTAAGTTTCCGGAGAAATTAAAAAAGAAAAAATCCACTGGTTAGGAAATTGCTAGGCGTATTATTTGCCCAGACCCCACTTCCGGAAGAATTATGATTGTATTTGAATTTTCTATGATTTCGATGATTTACAGGCATTAGGCTAGCCAAAGCACCAACCATCTATTGGGATACCACCGCTAGAGAGCTATTGGGATCTTCGACTGGCCAGCTGGTATTCCTTTTTGGGGTCTGCTAAGCTAAGCTTTGCCTATACATACACCGAAAACGTTAGCATATTCTGTATACTTTTCTCCTCTTTCACCATATGCCAAAAACCTCTAACATTCCCGAACAGTTCTTCATCACTTAAAAGTTTAACTAATACACTTTAATTTTTCAGTGGCTACATTCCACTTGGTAAGGGCAGAAAAGACCCTTTAGATAAAGTAAGCAGTTTTTCTAGGAGAAGGACACTTCACAAGCAAACCATTATTCTCTAGTCTTTGGTAGTGCCATAGCTTCTGTACGATAGTCTTATAAGGTCTTGGTTAGAGTTCTTTTTCTTTATGATATAATCTATTTTCACTGTCTCATACATTCTTTTCATATCTGTGCTATTTTCCTTGTTGGGACCCGTGGCTTATGGGAACCTCCTTCCCCAAATAGGGTTGTAGCTACGATAATAATAATAATAATAATAATAATAATAATAATAATAATAATAATAATAATAATAATAATAATAATAATAATAATGCAGACTGAAAAAAAGATATCTCTGTTTTTAACTAGAATCTCATATAAAATTTATAATTTTTCCTTGCATAT
>NC_090762.1:38688632-38698632 GCF_036898095.1 Palaemon carinicauda | reverse complement strand
CTTGAAAAAATATATATGTTTTTGATTGTTCATTCATGTTCATTTATATATAAAAGAAAATATATATCGTAGAAGTATATAGTTTCAAGATATTTCAAATACGATCATAAAGATTTGCACTTGATCATACAAATCGTTAAATTCACATGGTTTGGAAGCCTCACTTGAAAATACTTGATTCCTTACTGGGAATCTGCTCTTATAAGGAAATATTGAATTCATTATAATTTAGCACTGCCATCCGTATTTAAATAAAGAAAAAAAAAAAAAAAAAATATATATATATATATATATATATATATATATATATATATATATATATATATATATATATTTAGCAGATTCTATTTGGTATATCTGATAAATTCGACTTGAAATTAGAAGAACGTCTCTAAATGAAATCAAATATTTATATAACATAGAGAATGGTTACTAATGGTTCCAAACGTTTCACACAGACAAAGACATCTTCATTTTCCTATTTGAGAATTTTTTTTTGCCGTGGAAATTCAATGTTAGCCTTCACTTTTTTTTTTTTTTTTTTGAGTGATGACATTGGCAAAAAAAAATGTTTCCCTTATTTTGCTGTAAAAATTATTTTATGACGTCGTCAAACATGTCTGGATGAATGCTAAGGAGAATTTTATTTCCAATGTATGAATATTCTACTTGAATTCCATATCTCACCGAAATTATGTTTTATTTAATTTTTCTTAACAATGAGAGAGAGAGAGAGAGAGAGAGAGAGAGAGAGAGAGAGAGAGAGAGAGAGAGAGAGAGAGAGAGAGAGAGAGAGAAAATTAGTTGGTTGTACAATGTTTGATATTTTGTTGATTTATAATTCAATGAGCAGTGGACCAGCAACGGAAGTTTGTGAGATAAGGAGAATGAAATGATACTACATGAAATACATTTCCAAATGTAGGATGACTATATTCAAAACCAACCAGGTGATATCGAATAGGATCGTTTTATTGAAATTGCCCTCAAACTTACAGTCGTGAATTTCCATTGCAGAGTCAAAAAGTCTTTTCGAAGTTTTAAACTAATATTAATGAAAGATGTCTGTATCTTTATCATTTACCTATAAATTTGAGAATAGAATGCATTTCTTTTTGTTCCATCAGGTTCTCACCTGTAGCAACCTATCATTTACGAATTGCGATTTATAAATTTTATCCTGGTTCACTCTTGTCATATTTTTATCAGCATTAACAATTCCCGCCATCTTATTTTTTCCACTCTTAGTGTCATCTATTGCAATACTATTTTTATAGTCCAAAAATGTGATAATGCAATAGTGTCTCCAACTTTATGCATGGGACAGCAAAACTTTCGTTGCTTCAGTACTTAACTCAGTATTAGGCTATAAATCGGGTATTTTATAAAATTTGAATCCACCCCTTGTGGCCCTGGTGAGAGACCGAAATAAGATATTACATTTCGATAAAACTCCATTAAGGCCAAACGATGCTGTTAGATGGCATTTTTTACTAGATCTGATCGAATACAAAATAAATAAATTAGAGTTTCTAGAGAGAGAAAAAAAGGTTTCTAAATATATACCTATCAAATGAAAATATATTTCTATTACCTTGTGGATGGGATTCTTGTCGATAATTAACTTCATGATTTTAATCAATATACTAAATGCTATAGACCTATCGTTTGGAAAAAAAGGCCAACTGAATGGAATATGAGCCTTTTCTAAGGGTAACAGTAATCAGGTTATAAGGTTCAAGTGACAATAAAAATTTCCTAGTTGTTTATATACGATTGTGTATACACCTATATCACACCTATAAAGAGGAAATATTTTAAATTCAATTTTCACAAGTCAACTATCGTCAGTCCTGTGGGCAGACATAGCTATGAATGTCAATATTGTATGTATTTCAAAGGCCACGGAAATAATTTATTGTGTGTGATACTGCCACATACATCCATGTAATAAATGTAATGGAGGGTGACAATTTAAACCAGTAGGTTCTTTAAAATCCCGTATAATAGAGACAAACGGACATAAATGTGACAAGCAGCGGGGAACAGGCCCCTGCTTGTCGATACAGTGACCACTGAACAATGACTGACTATTATATGCACATGGCGGAAAGAAAAGCAGTGTTGACACATCTAATTACATTGTTGCCACGGTGCATAATGAAAAAGTGGTCGTACAGTATATGTAATGTGAAAAGATAAATGGAAATAAATGTCATTCTTCTACGAAATAATAATAAAGCAAATGTAATGTTCATAACTGTACGTAATGTAAATAATATATGGCATAATATTAGATATCTATACACCTCCCTCCCCCTTTACGCTCGTAGCAGTGTCTCGAGCGGAACAGTAATTTCTCTGAGCTAGTCGAGGTGAATGACGAGGGATATTGGAGGGTTCGGATGATGGCTCTCTTTCCTGGCCAGAACAAGGGGACACAGGGTCTTGGGGAGAGGTGTCATCACTTATATTAGCCACTGGGCGTAAATGTCGTCGGTTTCGAAACCATACACGACCACTTGGAAGGCGTACTTCATACCTTCTGGCCATTCCTCGGCCCATCACGTTACCAATCTTGTCCCAACGAAGCGTCGTTGCATCCTGTATCCTCACTCGTTGGCCGATGGTGAGCTTGGGTAGATGGCGGGCATGAGAGTTGTAAAGGCTCACAGCCTGGTCGGTTTGGGCAGCAGTGCGGCGGTCGTAATCTTCGGTCTTGGTTTGCCACTCCTCTTTGAATGATCTGGGGTGGGCTGGAACACAAGTGCGGAGAGGATGGCCATAGAGAATCTGCGCAGGGGAGCGTCCAGCAGGGTTCGGTGTATTCCGAAGCTCCATCAGTCCTCTATCAAAGGCTTCACAATCTATGTTCCCTGATGGGGCGGTCTTGAGGATAAGGTGTTTCACAGCTTTCACGGCAGCTTCTGCGTGTCCATTAGACTGAGGGTAATGTGGAGATGTGATGATGTGATGAACTCCCCAGCGGTCAGCAAATTGCTTGAAGTCGTGGCTGGAAAATGGGGGTCCTCCATCAGTTCGTAAGCGGAGTGGAACACCAACCTCTCGGAAGAAAACACAGAACATTCTTGTAACTCTGGCTGTAGTTGTGTCACGTCCACAGGGAACAACCACAGGCCAGCCTGAAAGTCTATCTGCAATAACAAGGAAGGATTTCCCTGCTACGTGGAAGAAGTCAGCCGACACGCTTTCAAAGGGCCGGGATGGGTGGTCGTCACACATGTAAGGTTCCTGTTGCTGACTAGGAAGAAGCTGTTGGCAGGCCTCACAGCTTTCTACTTTACTCTTAATATCTGCATTGATGCCTGGCCAGAATACTGTCTGCATTGCACGACGTCGAGTAGCTTCAATCCCTCGGTGGCTGTCGTGGAGTCGATCCAAGGTGCGTCGACTGAGGGCTGCAGGGATGACGATCCGGGGTCCGTACAATACCAACTCTCCATCCGCGTAAAGGTTGTCCCGCAGCTTCCAATACGGGAGGGCGGAAGCGTGGAGATCATAGCGGTTGGTGGGAAAGCCATTGGATACGTAGTGAACGAGACGACTGTAATCTTGATCCTGAGATGCGGCCATGCGGATTCCTTGTAGAGACATATCCTCTTCGATGATGGGTCCTGTTGCCTGGTCGTCAGTAGAAGTGGCGGTGCTGGCAACGATACGCCTGACATGTGCAGTCGAAGTAGTGCATTCATCTTCATCTTCAGGTGTGGGGCGACTGGTTGGGGAGCGAGACAGGGCATCTGGTATGCAAAGTTGTTTCCCTGCGCGCCATACTGTAGTGAAGATGTAGGGGGCCACTTTCATCTTGAGACGTTGAAGGCGTGGATTCTCAATAGCATCCAGAGTGTAGTGATTGAGAATCGGCATCAAGGGACGATGATCAGTCATTAAGGTGAAATGCTGAAGTCCGGACAAGTAAAGACGGCACTTAGCTATAGCCCAAGTGACTGCAAGTAGCTCCAGCTCTATGGTGGCGTAACGAGTCTCGGTATCCGTAAGGAAACGAGAGCCACACTGGACGAGACGCATCTGACCTCGGCCGTTATCTTGAAGTAGGGCATAACCGAGACCATATAGGCGTGAGGCATCTGTTTGTAGAACTACAGGCGAGGCAGGATTGAAGGGTGCTAGGACAGGAGGTGAAGTCAGAGCTGTCTTGACATTCTTAAATGCTCGCTCATGGTCAGGCGTCCAGACGAATGAGCGTTTGGGGCTCATAAGTGGGCGTAGGGGCTGTGCTGCTGCTGTGATGTCTGGAGTGAAGTCGGCAAGTTGATTGACAAGACCCATAAACGACCTGACATCTGTCACGTTAGATGGCGTAGGAAAGTCCCGTATAGCTGATACCTTGTCAGGGTCTGCTGCAATACCATCGGATGATAAGACATAACCGCAAAAGTTAACTTTAGGGGCGGCTACAGTGAACTTGTCCTTGTTCAGGGTTATGCCATATTGACGGCATCTGGTCAGCATCTGGTGCACATGTTGTAGGTGGGAAGGGAGATCCTCGTCGGAAAGGAGGATATCATCTACAACTTTCACACAGTTGGGAACACCTTGTAGTGCCATATCTCCACGGAGGCAGTATGCATCACCTGTTGCTGAAAATCCCATTGGCCCACGACAGTGCTGGAATCTTCCGTACGGAGTTATAAATGTAGTCAGGTGGCGGTCCTCTTCTGCCAACTCCATTTGCCAATAGCCATGCAGGGCATCCGCTGTGGTAAAGTACTTCGCAGTAGGAGAGATATTGCGGACAGCATCATGGGGCGTTGGCGATGTGTGTGTAGGGCGGGCTACTTGAGAATTTAGATGGGTGTGATCCACAGTGATGCACACACCTTTGTCCTTGGGTACCAAGACCATGGGATGGCACCATTCAGAGGGTTCGTCGCCTGCTGGTCTGATGATTCCTTGTTGCACCAAGGAGTCAAGTTCTTCTTTCACTTGATCTCTGAGAGCGAACGGAATGGGCCTGGGCGTATGGACAGCGAAGGGTGTAGTGCCAGGTTTCAGGTGAATCCTCATTGGAGAGCCTGCCATTTTCTTTAGTGGCTGGGTTTGTAGATCCTTCTTGGGTATGAGGACGTCGCTGAAGTGCCGAAGAAAATAGTCCTTAATAGCTGCAGGTGACGTCATAGCAGAGGCAGGAAACTGAGCACATCTGTTGACATGTGTTACCTTGAGGATAGGCTTCGGGAAGTCCGGTGACACTATGGCAAGGGCTCGGCAATGTTCATGAGAGAGGAGGGGAGTCTGGATATCCTCATGAACATGTATGGTTGCTGAGCAAGACTTGTTGCCAAGACGAAGTTTTGCCTGGAAGTATCCTACAGCCGGTGTCATGGGAGATCCATCTGCTGTCACAACTTCTGTCATGGGTGGAGGTTCAAGGCTTGCCCGAGGTATGCCGAGTGCATCCAAATGTATGGTGCCAATCACTGTGATGTCTGCTCCTGTATTGGGGATTAGCTGGATATGTGATGATATATCGCTAAATGACAGAGAGACAGTGACTGGTGTGGGGGGCTCACTACCTGAGTTATCACCCACGAAACGGCAGCTGGTGTTTGACTTAGTAGTAGGAGGTGAAGCTGTATATCCAGTCTGACTTTTCTTGGTAGACATACACATCTTCTCAAAATGTCCCTGTTTCTTGCAGCTATTGCACTGAGCTTCCTTAGCAGGGCATTTCTGAGTGCGGGGCCAATGACCTGTTCGTCCACAGTTATTGCACGATGCACCAGTGGCTGGGCATTGTCCAGAATCGTGTTTGCGAGAGCAATATTGACAAGGGTCACTGTTATGAGACTGGTGAGAGCGTTGATCAGGAGATCGATGAGAAGTCCTCTTCTTTAGACGCTGGTTCTTCTTGTATGTAGATACTGCATTGACTTGGCTAGGGGAAGATGCAATGGCTGATGCAGTTGCACGTGTAGATTCGTAGGAGCGGCAGCATGTCACAAACTCTGCGAGGGTATATGAGGGTTGGAGGGGGATAAGGCGTTGTATTAACCCTGGATAGGTACGGTCCTCGGACACCCCTTTAAGGGTATACTCGGACGCGAACGACCCCGACGCCAAAAAAAATTCTTGAAAAATCAGTTTTTGCAGTAACCTCCTTTTTTCTTTTGCCAAAAAAAACTTCAATGAATGCTTAAAACAACTGTAAAGATAAATACTACTCATCTGCAGAAAAACTATTTATTATAAATATTTTAAAAAATTAAGTAGAAAAAAAAAAAGACCTGACATAAAAATTCATAAAAAAAAAGTTTATACATATATACACAAATCCTTTTAGGAATTGATTCTTGAATGTTTAGGACACATCTTGATGTATTTTGGATGAAGTCAGACCCATGGAGGTGAAGATCTGAAATGAGAAAAAAAGGGTAACTTTTTTTGGCCAAAAAAAATTGTCCAAATTTCATGAATTTTTTTGGGTACCCAAATGAAATAGGAAGTGGCTAATTTTTTTAGGGAATAAACATATGTTATCCTAAAATAGAAATATGTAAAAAAATCCTCATTATTTTGTAAATTACATTTATATCAGGGGCCATATCTAAAGGTAATTTTTTGAGTACTTGGAAATTTCGTAAAAAAATACATATATTTAATATATAATATGATATTTATGCAGGTAAAAATACACCAAAATATCACAAATTCTATAGGGAACAAGAATATATATAGATAGGGCAGCTTACGCTTCGGATATGTCCACAAAATGGCCGCCAACCACACTGACTCAGACTCCCTAATCTGCCACTTGAAATGTAGGAAGGGTATGTCAATTTCAAGGTGTTATTTACTAATCTAATTATTATTGGATATGCATAAAAATTGTATGGTGGGTTGCTGGATAATTGTCGATTATTTTACGACTATAAAATTAAAATTCTGAACCAAAAAATTTTTTTTGAAGGGAAATAAAATCGAAAAAAAAAATGTAAAACAATATTTTAGCTAAAAAAATTTGATGATATTCAATCAAAAAAAAAGTAAACAAAATTTTCCGACAAATAAACATCTAGAGGAATCATTACTCTGTGATAGTTCCTTAGTACGTAGTAATTTTGAAAGAATTGGGAAAAAACGAAAAAATGGCAATCACCGGAAAATCGAACACATACCTATATATACGCCATATCTGGCTAAAAAAAAGATAGGCATGGGTAGCCAGATCATCTAGAAACACTTTCCAACACTATAAAAATATAAGTTTTGCGACACTACTTGCCAATTCCTTACGGTAACATGACTAAGCAAAAAAATGCAAAACAAATAAAAAGGGGCACTCGTGGAAAAATGGCCATTCTAATATACGGCATTTCAGAAAAAAAAATTTCAGCCACGTGCTAGGCAAACCATCAAGGCATATTTTCCGACAAATAAACATATAAATGAAATATTACTCTGTGATAGTTCCTTAGTACGTAGTAATTTTGAAAGAAATGGGAAAAAACGAAAAAATGGCAATCACAGGAAAATCGAACACATACTTATATATACGCCATATCTGGCTAAAAAAAAAATAGGCATGGGTAGCCAGATCATCTAGAAACACTTTCCAACACTATAAAAATATAAGTTTTGCGACACTACTTGCCAATTCCTTACGGTAACATGACTAAGCAAAAAAATGCAAAACAAATAAAAAGGGGCACTCGCGGAAAAATGCCCAACATTCTAATATACGGCATCTCAGATAAAAAAAAAAGACATGCACGTGTTAGCCCAACCATCAAGGCACACTTTCTAACACATAAACATGAAAAAAAAATCAATAATATACGGCAATTCCTTACTACGTAGTAAATTTTTACAAATATTGAAAAAAAAAAACAGAAATTGGCAACCGCAGTTAAATACCCAATATACCAATAACTACGTCGTATCTGACAAAAAAAAAATCACGCATGGGTAGCCAGATCATCTAGACACACTTTCCAACATTAAAAAAGCAAAAGTTTTACGACACTATTTCGCAATATCTTACGGAAAAATGACCTGGCAAAAAAATTAAAAAAAATTAAAAAGGGACACTCGCGGTAAAATGCCCGACATTCTCATATACGACATCTCAGATAAAAAAAAAGACATGCACGTGTTAGCCCAACCATCAAGGCACATTTTCTAACACATAAACATGAAAAAAAAATGAATAATATACGGCAATTCCTTACTACGTAGTAATTTTTACAAATATTGAAAAAAAAAACAGAAATTGGTAACCGCAGTTAAATACCCAATATACCAATAACTACGTCGTATCTGACAAAAACAAAGTCATGCATGGGTAGCCAGATCATCTAGACACACTTTCCAACACTAAACAAGCAAAAGTTTTACGACACTATTTGGCAATATCTTACGGAAAAATGACTTGGCAAAAAAATGAAAAAAAATGAAAAAGGGGCACTCGCGGTAAAATGGTCCTCGTGGTGATGAACGACATTTTAACTAAAAAAAAAAACATGCACATGGTAGCCAAACAATCCACCAAGACTTTCCACAACTGATAACCTATACAAGTTGCACCATTCTACGACAATTTCATAATACGTAATAACTTTGATAATTATGCAAACTACCTCAGAAGGGTAAACTCGGACGCGAACGACCCCGATGCGTCTCAGAAATCGGGGAAGGAGTACAGCTACAGCAATGCACATCTGGACACTACTAGAGCGTGTAGGGGAGACACCTCCTGCAGGTCGATCACCCACAAATTCAGTCACAGGGGTGAGTCACGTGAGAAAAACCTGTTTTTTTTTGACGCTCGGGGTCGCAAACGACCCACCGTACCTATCCAGGGTTATAATAATGATGACGATGATTCACTCTTCGTCTCTCACACCCATCAAAATTACCATCTGCAATTGCCGTTCAGTGCAAGAGGTGGGGTTGCCAGTGCATAAGTCCACTTCATCAGCGAGATCCTTGAGGCGTGCGTAGTAGTCTGCAAATGATTCTCCGACAGCTTGTTTACAGGACAACAATTCCCTGCGTCGTAAGGCTTCATTTCTAAGGCTACGAAAGTGCTTCTGCAGTGTATCCAACACCTCTGTAAGGGAAAGTGATGTGTTGGGAGGGATGCCCAGTGTATGCGTAAGCAGGCGCTAGACGTCCAGGGAGATGCAGGTTCTCAGGTGAATCAGCTGGGAAGTTTGATGTAATCTATCAAGTCCAACTAATGCTGCATAATCCTCAAAACGCAGTCTCCATTGGCGAAATGCTTGATACGTTGCATCTTGTTGCAAGAGAGGTGGGGGATGGACCGTAGGCTTGCTAGACGTTGTAGGTGTATGCACTGAGAAGTCAGGGGTTGGGGGAACAGGTGTAACAGGAGGTGCAATTATGGGGTTAGGTTGCTGGGGTTGCGATGCCGCAATCTGTCCTGATAGCAAGGAGAAAAGGGACATGAACCGCTGGTTGTCTTCCTGTCTTGATTGTTCCATCTGTAGTCTGAAGGTCTGCTCCTCTTGTCGTCGCCGGTCTTGTTCTTGCAGGCTGGAAGTCTGTAGAAAATGGATGAGATGAAGTATATCATTATTGTGATCTCCTGACCTATTGGGAGTCAGGGGAGGAGGGAGAGTGCTGGTATCTTCATCAGCAGTGGGGATGTGCAAAGCTACTTCATCCGTCGTCAGACCCTCCGTTTGATCCTCTGCCTGATCCTCCGTCTGATCCTCTATCTGATCCAATAAATCAATTAGCTGTTCCTCTTGCTCAGCCATATTGAGTTTGGTGTTGTACGAAAGCTTGAAATCTGTAGAGATCCAGAAAAATGTCCAAATCGCTGTATGTGAGCGAAAGAAATCACTTTGGAGAGTTAAAAATTACAATGTTTGTCAGTGAGCTTGTGAAATAAGCGGCAGTTGGGTGAGCGAGCGAGTGTGTGTTGCGATCCGAGGGGAGGTGGGTGGGGTGAGTGAGCGTGCCTCTGGGCGAGAGCCTCGGGCCTCAGTCA
>NC_090762.1:38678632-38683632 GCF_036898095.1 Palaemon carinicauda | reverse complement strand
TCCTTAATAAATATCACCTGCGTAAAATTACTTACTGGATGTTTTCTAGAATAATTTAGCTTTTCATTATTCATTGTTACTTTTTAATGCAATATCACTTTACCTGTAGTCACATATGTGTGGATTATGGCTATTACAAATATTATTTCAGTTTTGATCAGGGTTATTCTATTCATGATGTATACTTTTTAACTTTAACTATATAGGTTAAGGTTTTTAATAAATTTAAATTTTGTTTCACTGCAACCACCAAACCTTACCTCATATTTCCAATCGCTACTTCAAGGAATATGAACTTATTTAAAAAAATTCTTTTCGTTTGGTGATAATTTATATATCTTTTGATTTGAATAAAAAAATTTATGTTTTTTTCGTATTAACCTATCTTTGGGAAGTATTTTATTAATGGATCTTACAAAGCTGTATTTTCTATTTCCAAAGCAATGAAATACCCATTAGATAACTTTGAATTTTTTTATCACATTTAACGGTAAAATAGTCTTTTCATTTATCAGATTAAGCTACAGTGTCTGGATTAAACAGAAAATACGAAGGAAAAAAATGAGCTCTATTATCAGTTTGAATGTTAATTCTTTAACGCATTGAAACAGTGAAATGGCCAAACTTGGAGTATGTTTAAAATTGATTTTAATTATCCCAGTATATTCTTTGTGTCATAAGTAAACTTAGTAAAAAAGAATTGGAAGAAAATTTTTTTTTTTTTTTTTAATATTTTTTGACCATTTTACGTTTATAACAACCAACATCAATATAATCTTATTATTTATCTTTATCATCTACTTTACCTTTCTGAATGGCATTTTCTCATACTCTTCCTTTTTTCTATCAACTTTACCGTGGAATCATCAAAGACTGAAACTTGGACCCTTTTCAGGTCTAAGGATGAATAATACTTTGTTGGTCAACGACTCAACTTTTACCACAGAGAAAATTAATTATCTTGGAAAGTGAAAGCAATGTGATGAAAGGATAATAGAGAGATGGTGAAGGGGAAAAGAATTATAGAAGAAACTAAAATAGATGTATACGGAAGTAAGAATTTCTCAGAATTAAACCTTTTGTTTTTTCTCTCAGACAACACAATTTAGCTATTATTTTTAAAAAAAGTCAGGAAATCTTTGGACATCTAAAATATAAATATTATTATGATTATTATTATTATTATTATTATTATTATTATTATTATTATTAAATGCTAAGCTACAACCCCAGTTGGAAAAGCAGGATGCTATAAGCCCAGGGGACCCAACAGTGAAAATAGCCCAGTGAGGAAAGGAAACAAGGAAAAATGAAATATTTTAAAGAATAGTAACAACATTAAAATAAACATTTTCTATAAAAAATATAAAAAACTTTAACAAAACAAGAAGAAGAGAAAGTAGATAGAATAGTGTGCCCAAGTGTAACCTCAAGCAAGAGAACTCTATCCTAAGACAGTGGAAAACATAGTACAGAGGCTATGGCACTACCTCAGACTAGAGAACAATGGTTTGATTTTGGAGTGTCCTTCTCCTAGAAGAGCTGCTTAACATAGCTAAAGAGTCTCATCTACCCTTACCAAGAGGAAAGTAGCCACTGAACAATTACAGTGCGGTAGTTAACCCCTTGGGTGAAGAAGAATTGTTTGGCAATATCAGTGTTGTCAGGTGTATGAGGACAGAAGAGAATCTGTAAGAAATAGATCAGACTATTAGGTGTCTGTGTGGGTAAAGGGAAAGAACCGTAACCAGAGAGAAGGCTCTAATGTAGTACTGTCTGGCCAGTCAAAGGACCCAATAACTCTCTAGCGGTAGTATCTCAAGGCGCGGCTGGTGCCATAGCCAACCTACTGCCTATTAAATATTCATCACTGATGCATTAAGTAGAAAATGCTGTATATCGTAGCAGTATTTGAATGACTGATGTCAACGCACAATCAAACATAAAATACTTATGCATTACCTAAAAATGTTGATAAGGATATCGTAAATAGAGACTGGACATGAAAGAATTAAAAAAAGTTTAATTCTTTTACGAGAGATATATATTATCATTATTAAGGTTTACAGTAGCATACTTCTATAATGATATATTATATAATGTTGGAGAGCAAGGAGTTACGATATTAGAAAGACCTGAAAAGATAGCATTTAAAGATGAAATTAGTATTTGGAATAAAAGGCATCTTATAAACAGAAAGGTAACGTTTCTTGTGATGTATAAATAACGATAAGAGTATTAGCTATGTGTTTCCGTCTCTTCTTATATTTTGAGAAAAAAGAAAACGTTCTTTTCATATAAAAGTCGATACCATTATCAAATTTAGAAACTAAAAAATAAATTAAATTGAATATGCTATTACAGATCGTCCTATCTATTGCTAGAGTATTTATATGGAGTTTAGTGTGCAGCTCTATATATGTAGCTTACTAAGGATGGTATCAGTGTGGGGTGGAGTTAAGGATATTAGGAATATTTTATATATAAAGGGTCCAGATATATTAGGATTTAGGGGGTGGGGGTTAAAGTTCATCGGGAAGGAAGGGTCAAGGGAAGACAATAATATCCATCTCAATTTCAACAGTGGGATTAGTTGTCAGAAGCTAATGCATACTAATGCCAATCTAATTTCACCAGGTAACCATTTCTGGATAAGTCGACCCTGTTTCATGCATTGTGTACTGGTCCCTTTCAAAATATCAGGTGTAGTTTGAGTAGGAAATTAATCATAGTAATCAACCCCCCTCCCCTTTTTTTTTTTTTTTTTTTTTTGCATTTAAAGGTAGCATTCGTAACTATATCACTGTCAACAACAACAACAACAACAACAATAATAATAATGATAATAATAATAATAATAATAATAATAATAATAATAATAATAATAATAATAATAATAATATTGTTATTAAACCGGAATAAAAAATACTGGAGTTACCAGAAGGAAACATTAATTATCATAGTAATTTATAGAATGTTTTCCCTCATTTTTTATACCAACAACAGTATAGTGAATATGGTTAAAAATAAATATGAAATGAGGAAGAAAGATAAATAAATGAAGATACAAAAATCTATGCTAATACCACCTTACTTTTGAAACAAAGTACCTGAATAATTTAAGGTAACAACTAAGTCTCTTATTTACGTAATGTGTTGGTAAGAAGAATGCTCAAAGTTTTCTAGTTAGGCAAATTAAGGAGGAATATTGTTGAATTTTACATAACTATTTATAAAAACGGTTTTCTGTTCATAATATTCTTAAAATATAAATATTTTACTTACTATGGTGGTGTACAGTATATGTGTAGAAATTAAGTGGACTATGTTAACTTGATTAGAGACTATTTCTTCGGGGAACACTTCATTTTTACATGTTTATTTACGTTTTAAAATGGTTTTCCTACACGTACCATATAAATATAAATTGAAATACTAAGGGCATCGATTCATTGAAATAAGAGAGATATAGAAAATAGAATTTTCCAGAGCATTTTATATAAAAGAAAAATTTTCAATTAAACTAGCCGTAATACAGTCACATACGATTAATTTAGGCAATAATTAAACATCCGTTCAAACAGAAAGGAATCGTTTCTAGGCCCTTGGTATAATTACAATTAGAAATTTAAAATTAATATAAATAAACATTATTTTGGCAAATCTCGTTATTGTTGTATACGTAGTGACAAGTATTACCATGGATTCCACGGAAAAGCAGTGAAGCTTGAGCAATTACAGTGTCATTTACTAAACAGTTCTCAATATGTTAGTATCTATAAAATTCAGATTTAAGTTACAATATCCAGTTTAAAATCAGGGATATGTCTATAAGTAATTAACTATGTTCGAATAACTTATTTGAAATATGTTAGTTTCTTCTCTTTGCAGGTGTGATGTTTCAAATTTTTGATAAAGCTTGCCCAAGAAATACGGGATATATGTATAATATATATATATATATATATGTGTGTGTGTGTGTGTGTGTGTGTGTGTGTGTGTGAGTAGGCCGGCTCTTAGAGGAGTGTACTATCATTTCATATGGATGAGTGAAAGCACTGACTATAGTTTTAGACATTCATTCATGGCTCATGGCTTTCATCTTAGCTGCATTGAACAATGGAAATACACTTCAGTACTCTTCAAATGCCAATTATTTTCTAGTGTATTACTTTTTGTTTCACAAATTGCCATCCATTTTCTTCCCAGATGAATGATCAAAGACAAGAACCTGGACGGATGCCAGCTATTGTGGGTCCTTTAGCATATATCTTCCAATGGCACAGCTTTCATCGACGTGAAGAGTAATAGATTTGATGAATCTATAAGAAAAAAATGATTGAAAGTGATAAACACTATTAGGAGGGAGGGTAAAAGGGGATTTCATGAGTAGGAAAAAGAACAGGAAATAAACCATGATATGAAAAAAAAAACGATTAATTCTTTGTAGTTTAAAGTTATCTTTATATTGATTCATCATTTTTGTTTGATTAGCCTTTAATAACTCGAACGTTTACACTCATTAGGTAGGAAACCTTTTGGCATTCTCTAGTAGCAACATCTTATTAATTATGAAACAAATAATAAACATTAGTTCCAGATATTTATCACTACATTACTAAAAACCAGAATAATTAGGAAATCTCTCTTTTCCATTCCTTCGATAAATAAGAAATTATTGAATCATCAAGGACTGCAACTTGGAACCTTGCCAGGTCTGAGGATGAATAAACTTGGTCGGTCGACGACTCAACTTTTACCACAGAGAAAATAATGATCTTGGAAAGTGAAAGTAATGGGATTAAAGGAGATACGAAAGATGGAGAAGTGAGAAAAAATAAAAAAATGGCTAATAAGATGGAAAATGAGCCAAGAAACTAGAATAGATGCATACAAAAGCAAGAATTATTTATAAATATAGAAACTTCAGTTTTTTGTTTCGTGCAACACCATTTAATTCATGTCGTCCAGAAAAGGCATGGAATCATTGAACAGCTAAA
>NC_090762.1:38528632-38666132 GCF_036898095.1 Palaemon carinicauda | reverse complement strand
ACCTGCCAGACCTTCTTGTCTTCCATCTCCGTTCCTGGACGCAGATGCGCAGTGGGCGCTACTCGCTACTCCACTCCGTTTTCCAACGGGCACCGGTCCCTTCGGGGCAAAGGGCTTATCTCACAATGTGAGTAAGTCCCTTAGTGCCAGGTTTTTACCTGTGCAACCTCGTTCTCCTGCGCCACAAATACTCTCCTGCTGTGGACCAGTCTTCTGCTGAATCAACACTCCAGCGATCTCCTGTAGCTGAGTCTCGCCGTAGATCTCCTGATCGCCAACACTTCTGGGACCTTCTGTGCGGCTACGCGCCTTGTGCACCAACAGTCTCCTGAACGCCCACGATCGCCTGCTCGCCAGCGCACATCTGATCGCCCTTTTCTGATGTGCGCAACGCGCGCCAAGGTTCGCCTTCGCGCCCACGATCTCCGGATCGGGGCGCAAGCAGGGAGATTATTTCTTCACTGAACTCCATGTTCACCTGCTCGCCAGCGCACATCTGTGCTCCCTTTCCTGATGTGCGTAATGCGCGCCAACGTTCGCCCACGCGCCCACGATCTCCGGATCTGGGCGCAGGCAAGGAGTTTATTCCTTCGCCTCCTCGCCGACGATCTCTCTGGTTCTGCACCCTCGCCGATATCTTCTGGCCACGCAACTACGCGCCTACGAACTCCCGGTTCCTGCCTCGTCGCGCAGTTCAAGAAGTTCCTACGCTAGGGCACAGTCGATCACAGGTTCTTCTGGACTCGCAGTGCCCTTCTGGAGTTTCGCGCCCACGCGCGGTTCCAGTTCCAGTGCTCACACGCTCGCCAACGCGCCAGCACGCTTCCACATCACACCGCGCCGCCCAGGAGACACCTCACAGGCACCCCTGGGCTCTCCTTCCGTGCCAGCGATCTCCTAAGCACCCGCGCGATTCTTCGCCTACGCCCAAGCGTTTTCAACGCGCCAACGCTTCAATCGTCGTAGGTTTCCTACGTGCCCACACGTTAACTCTCCTGTACGCGATCGGTCGCTACGCGCCACCGCTCGCCAATGCGCCACCGCTTGCCAACGCGCCACCGCTTGCCAACGCGCCACCGCGCCACCGCTTGCCAACGCGCCACCGCTTGCCAACGCGCCACCGCTTGCCAACGCGCCACCGCTTGCCAACGCGCCACCGCTTGCCAACGCGCCATCTCTCGCCAACGTGCCTTCGCCCGCCGACGAGCCATCGCTCGCCGACGCGCCATAGCTCGCTTACGCGCCATCGGTCTACCGGCCGCCTGCGCTCGCCCTTAAGACTGCGCGCCCACTTGCCCGCGCTCGAACTAACGGTTTTCCATCGCGCGAGCGGCAGCGCGATTTCGTCCGCGATTCCCGTCGGGTTTCGCAACACGGGCAACCTGGCGAGTCTTCTGGAGCGCATACTTCCAGATCATTGTCGGCACGATCTCTCACCTGTAGACGCAAAGCAGCGCACGTGCAGGAGCAGGAAGAAGCTTCAGAGAGGTCTGGGCAACATTCTTCTCCTTCTTTTCAGGCAAGCCCCATCATCTCTAGTCCTCAGGATCACCTGATCCCCTTCCCTCCTGCGGGTTGCTGACACTGCATCTGTCAGCCGTCAGCAGAGGAGGTACTTCAAGATTAATGGGGAAGCCTGGTTTAGCTCTGCTTATCCACCATTCCGTGGAAGGGATTCCAGTGGAATTTCTCTCGAGAAATTTTCCGCCCGGCAGGGGACTTTCTCGGCTTCGGAGATCTTGAGTCAGATGAAGGCCGCAGAGTGTGCCATGCAGGCCATTTCGTGGCTGGTCGTCTGGCTTTGATCTCCGGGCATCCTGTGGTTATCCGAGGACATGTCCAAGGGGAACACCAGGAAGACCATGGAAACTTTCTTCCTCTCGGGCACGAACACCATCGTTTTCCGGCTCATCAAGTTTCGAACTTGTGGGCAAACTCGATGTTGGAGCATTGAGATGCAGTGACCAAGAGGTTCTTCTTGAAAGTCCCAACCGTGGATATCGGCAAGCTCACACTCTTCCATCCTTGGAAAGAGCTTGTTTGAGCCCAAGGACGTGGTACGGTCAGCTGAGAGGTAAAGGAAATCGGATCTCGATTCGCCCCTGCAAAGGTGCTTACATCCAGACCCTACAAGCCTCCAGTGCCTCAACAACAACAGCCACGTCGGTCTAGGACATTGGAACCGGCTCCGACAGCAAAGAAAAGGTGTCTAAACAGCAGCCCCCTCCTGTCAGGGACAAGAAGGACACGATGTCCTCCTGGGGAGGCAATAATCCTAGAGGGAGCGGCCGAGGCTGCAGACGCTAGGATTGGCACCCCCCTGCCCCCAGTTGGGGGATACCTAAGTTGCGTGATCAGGTGGCAGCAACTCGGGGTTAGATTAATACAATTAAGAGGTTGGTAGCACCCTTGCCACCACCTCTAATGGTAAGGAAACGGTGTTGTAGTGCCAGTGACCCCTAAGCAATAGAAGAATTCTATTCCTCAGCCTAGGGTCCACTAACACAGGACTAATCTGCTAGGTCACAGGAAGAAGGGTCATATCTTACAGACCCTTCAGTAGTGGCCTAGGGAGGTCTAGCCTCCTATGTCGGTAGCCTAACGTAGCAAAAGAATTCTATTCATCTTGCCAGGTAGCTACCGACCACAGACTAAATACTCTGAGATTCTGGCCAAGACCCCAAAAACCTGCATCTGCGGTTACAGGAGAAGGGCAGAAAAAACCGTAGGAAAGTCATGCCTGAATTAAAAATTTGAGGTCAACCCTTTTAAGGTTGTAGCCTGAGGCTACACTCAGAGGGAAGAGGGATTACCCTTAAATCTCCCTTTTTTGAGAGGTGTAAAGTTTCATCCAATTTAAAGAGATACCCATCTCTGCATAATTGAAATCACCACACACAAGGGTAACCGGGGAATGTCTAACGTATAATAACACGCCTAGGTTAGGTACCAAGGCGAGACGAGATCTCGGTTACCTCGCTCTCCGAGACTAACTATACGATCGACATAGAAAGGAAAAATATGCACAATGTAAATATCTTTACAAGAATATATTGCCTAAATAGCTAACATAATTAAATAATTAATTAATGATATATGATGCTATTTAAAAACCCGGAAGTCGTTCTGCTAACTAAATAACATGCCCAACGAACGACAGCGCTCATAGCGCCTCCGGTACAGGCTAGCTCTAAACACAATAAATTACTCAAATTTCACTGTAAAAAGGGAGCTAAAAATTATTCATTGTAACAGTACCCAACTTTCTGAAGGCGAAAGAAGTTGGAGAATGCATAATAAAATCCTTGAAAATTGATTGAAAAGTTAGATCAACAGGGAACACCACTGAGCGAAATCGCTACAAAATTAGGAATGTCCGCCATCTTGGGAATGGCACTAGGGTGGTGGTCAATAGTAGTACGGGAACGGGGTAACCTTGTTATGGCCCCCCTTTATTCTTTTGCCACGTCCCCCTCGAAGCGTAAATGCTATTAGGGGTGCAGTTTGCTATGTGGCGTGTCAAGAATGCATCCTCTGATATTATGCAATATCGTTGAGAAAATTTTAAGGATATTCGCTCCAGGAGTTAGAATTCTGGAACCTGAAGGTTAATTCTCTGGGAATATCACTGTAGTATAATATATCCCTTAGGAAGCTACCTTAGGACGACATGGCTTGAGCCCAAAAAGAGTGTATAACAGTTCAGCTCCCTTTCGAGGAATTATCTTACAAGGAAGGTGACTTATTCCCTGAATAGTGTATGTTGTGCAACGGAGCATGAATTGTAATTGATCACAACTTTCCTTTCATAGGTAGCAGCGACGTAGAACACAAGGCCAATGGCTACGGTCGTCCTGTTCGTTATCCTGCGCTCCATGTGGTAGCTCGTGAGCTGCCCATGTTACGAGGTAGCTTTCGCTGTCAACCTTCAACTTGATGTTCATCCTTCGAGGGGAACTTCTCTCTTTCTAGCGAGAGAGAGATTTTTTACGCCTATGCTTTTTTCCCATAGAGCTCGGAGAATGCATGCCTTAGACTATGTCCTCCTATGGGAGGACTTCTCTCTCGTTCGCGAGAGAGATTATTATGCCTATGCTGTTTTCCATAGAGCTGGGAGAAAGCTTGCCTTAGACGATGTCCTCTATCGGAAGGACTTCTCTCTCGTTCGCGAGAGAGATTATTATGCCTACGCTTTTTTCCCAAAGAGCTGGGAGAAAGCTTGTCATAGGCGATGTCCTTCTTCATGAGGACTTCTCTCTCATTCGCGAGAGAGAGATTATTAAGCCTACGCTTTTTTTCCATAGAGCTTGGAGAAAGGTTGTCTTAGGCTATGTACTCCTTCAGGAGGACTTCTCCCTCGTTCGCGAGAGATATTTTATGCCTACGCTTTATTCCCATAGAGCTGGGAGAAAGCTTGTCTTAGGCGATCTCCTTCGGGAGAACTTCCCTCTCGTTCGCGAGAAATAACTCGTTGGAGTTTGCTGATCCACCAGGTGCGGTGGCAGAGCTTTCTCCGAAGCAGGTTACCCCTTCGGGGGTACGAGTCTCTCGTTCTCGAGAGAAGACCGCCTCTGGGCATCGGTGGTCCCCCGTTACGCTTACGGCTCTCCTTCAGGGTCGGAGCGTGAGCCTTATCTTAAGCGACGTTCTCCTTTGGGAGAACAAACCTCTCCTGCAGAGGTGTCATCTTTGTACCTGCTGGCTCTCCTTGGCCCTTCGGGGTCTTGTTACGATCACTCTTTGGGCTGGCGTGATCGTGAGCCTTTGGGCTCTTGTCATGTTGATACTGCGGGTTCTCATTACAGTGGGAGTCCTTTGAGACTCCGCTCAAAACCTTCGGGTTTCAGTTACGCTGAACCTCCGGGGTCTCATAACATTAGTTACGCTGAATCCTTGGACTCTCGTAACTTTAGTCACTCTGACACTTCGGTGCTTTGTGATAGGAAAACTTCGGTTTCTCGTTACGCTGACCCTTTGGGGTCTTGTTTCAGTTTCTGCTTATAATAATGATTTATTGCAGCTTTGGGCTTCCTTGGGTCTTAAGGGTTCGCCCTCCAGGGAAGCCCTGTTTGACCTGATCCTTTTTGGCGCAGCTGTCAAACAGTCGCCGGTGATAGCAGAGGTTGACCCTCTGTGTATCGTCAACGTTGTTGTGGCAGAGGCTTTTGACAGGTCGGGTCAAACCCCTGCCTTGGGTGCTGATGTTGCTGAAGGCTCAGTTCCCCCCTCCGAACATGCTTCGAGGGAGGAGCCGAGTCCAACGGTCTCTCCTGCAGGTGATTCTCCCCCTCGGGGGATTTCACTGACAGAGACTTCTCTTCGGAGGACCGACGATGGTGTTCCTGCTCCCAGAGGATGTATCCATCGCAAGGCTCGCCCTCCTCTTCGCCGCAGAGGTCTTCCTTCTCCCCACAAGGGAGTTAGGAGGCGCCTCTTCGGCTCCTCGCCCTCGCCGTCCCCCGCAGAGGATCCTCCTTGTCGTTAGTCGACCGATGCAGCCGCATCTCTGGACCTCTCTGCAGATCGTTCGCAATCTCCTACGCCTGCCAGACCTGCTGACCCTCCTTCACCGTTTGTTGCAGCTGATGCGCAGTGGGCGCCCTCGCACCCCGTTATCCAACGGGCACCGGTCCCTTCGAGGCAAAAGGGCTTGTCTCACAATGTAAGCAAGTCCCTTAAGTGCCAGGTTTTACCTGTGCGCCCACGATCTCCTGCGGCGGTGCGCAGTTACGCGCAAGCCTTCTCCTGTTCCTGCTCTTGCTGAGTGTCGTCCTGTGCCGGAAACAACGCGCCAGCGATCTCCTATGGCAGAGTCGACATGTCAGCGCTCTCCTGCTCGCCACCGATCTCCTGCTCGCCACTAAGAACACCATCTCAGCATGGATTCGCAGGGTCATCCACCATTCCTTGAATCCACACCCTCCTCCGTCACGTCACCCTAGAGCACACGATGTCAGAGGCATCGCTACGTCCCTGGCATTCAAGAGGAACTACTCAGTGACGCAGGTTCTACAAGCTGGTGTCTGGAAGCGTCAAACGACCTTCACAGCCCACTACCTGCAGGACGTGACCCACAGGAGGCTCGATGCGTTCTCTATCGGCCCTGTTGTGGCTGCACAACAGCTGGTCTAAACCTCAGGCTCCTTAATGGATAAGTAGCAGAAGGTTGAGGGCATTGTTACCCAGTTTTAGTCTGCATGAATAAAAAAGTATGCCTGGTCCTTACTCTTTTCTTCATCCTCCCCTCTCTTGGGGAAAGCAGCATCCGGGGTTCTCTGCACAGCTGACCTCAAACCACTGCAGGTAAACCATGCTTCCTTGTGTACCTAGTATTAAGATAATACTGTCCCACCCCCCATACCCTGATGAGATGGTATTGGGGACATCCTATCCTAGAATTCCATCTAAAGGACTTCAGGTCAACTTCCTAGGACAAGTCACACTTCATTCCTTCACACACAAGCTTATGTAGGCTGCACGTTCCTTGCAGAGCAAGGGATTTGCGAGGTGCAGGGACTCCTTATATCGAGTGCTACACACTCGGATTCTGAGTCCCCGGGCAAAACCAAAGCCAGTAAGGCTGGGACTTACCACCCTACCTAAGGGTTAAGTCACCCTATTTAAATAGCGTGGTTTGTATTTCAGTTACGGAACAAATGACAAATTCGTAGATATTTTGTATTTTTCCTAACCATACAAACCTTAGCTATTTAATCATACTTGCCCGCCAGCCCTGTCCCCAGTGAAGTCCTACCTCTAAGCGAAGTGAATCAGTTCACCAGTGTGTGAGGGGGGAGGGGTAGCTAGCCACCCCTCCCCTATCCCCCGCTAACTAGTGAGGGGGTAGTTAACCTTCGTTAAAAATCTAATGGCTCGACATTCAGCTACGCCGAAAGTAATACCCCCTCCCTATTTAAATAGTTAAGGTTTGTATGGTTAGGAAAACTACAAATTATCTACGAATTTGTCATATTGCTATGCACTCCTCCCCCCTCACCGCTGGACAATCCGCGGATGATGGGTGGCAGACGAGAGCTTCTGCAAAGAGGCCTTGTCGTTTCATCTTCCCTCTGGATCAGATGCTCTCTTTAATGCATCAAAAGAGAGGGGGGCGTGCGCATATGCCGCACCATTCCACCCTCGTCCGTTGGCCCGATTCAGAAAGGTACCAGCATTCTCCTCTCTTCGAGAACCATCTAGCAGTATGAAGCCTCAGATGAACAGAGGATAGCTAGCTGCCCCCATCTGCATGCATCATTCCTGGTACAGGAATGTGCTTGCAAAACCACCCAGATAGTGGGCTTCTAGTGTCTTGGAATCATCTTGTATCCACCAAAGTCTTAACTTTGTGAGGTTCCCAACTGTGGTTATGCTCGCACCGGCCCTGAACTTTAGGCTCCAGCTCGACCGTTCCCCAGTCCCAGAACACCATGCCCTCAATCAAGATGTATTCCAAGATCGGTGGGGTGGCTTAGAGGTACTGTATGCCTTTTTGTCCCCCATTCGGTCTGGTGAAAAAGTCCTCAGTCAAGTCAGGATAAGCAAGATCTTATCAATGACTCCGATAGCTTCGCTATGGCATCCCACAGAATGGTTCCCGGACCTTCTACAGCCCCTGACGGAGGTCCAATAGCTTCACTATGGCAACACGCATAATGGTTCCCGGACCTTCTACATCTCCTGGCGGAGTTCCGAGGGATCTTCCTCCATGATACAATCTTCCAAGCAGCCACATGCTAACACTTTCCTAAGCCGTAGCTTTGCTTCGACTTCACGCCTGGGACGATCCTACACCACCTCTCTCAGAGAGGCCTTTCACAACAAGTTGCGGAAAAGATGTCTAGGCACCTCAGACACTTTTCAGCGTCGGTCTTCCAGGCGAAGAGTTCGGTTCTTTGTGACTGATGTCGTGGAAGGGGATTCTCTCCCATCGATGCCTTTACTTATACAAGTTTGAGATAACTTGTCCCCCGTCGGATCTCAACCTCCTCCTGGGAATGCGGTTTGGGTCCTTCAGTCTCTGAAGGCCACTCTCTACAAACCTTTATGCGAGGCAGCAGATCGCTTCCTTACACGGAAGACGTTCTTTCTATTCACTTGGGCTTTGACCAAGAGAGTTAGTGTGTTGTATGATCCATCTTCTGATGTCTCCTACTCTAGGAGACGGGGAGAAGTAATCCTCAGCGGCGTCCCTGAGTGGATTTCCAAGACTCAAAATCCGAGTGTGCTGTACCCTAGGTGCAGCCCATTTCGAATAGTCTTTTCGTTCGGTAACCGAAAACCCGTCAACTGGGGTTTTACCCAGTGAGGAGTCTGTGGGGTTACCTTAAAAGAACGATACCAGTTCGCCCCTGTGTGTCGGCACTTTTGACAAACACAGGGAAGGTCAAGTGGAGGATCTCAAGATTACCTTCCCCCTCTGGGACCATAAGGCAATTGAGCTTGCTCTCAATCTAGACTCTCCTACATCCTAAGACCCAGAGCTCGTAACGTCAGTGGTGGCTGCTACGTCCCTGGCGTTCAAGAAACTACTCTGTGGCGCAGATACTTTAAGTGGGCAAAGACGTAACCCACAAGTACATGGAGACCTTTTCCATTGGTCCTGTGGTGGTCGCACAACAAATGGTCTATACACCTCAGGCTCCTTGATGGACAAGTAGCAGAGGGTTGAGGGCTGAGGTTACCCAGATTATTCAGGTGAATGAGTAAGAATGCCTGGCTCCTTTCTTCCTTTCACCTTCACCCCTCTGGGGAAAACAGTTCCGCAAGCCTCAGCATAGCTGACCTCACCTCGCTGCAGGTAAGACCCATTTCCCTTGTGCCTCCGAAGTATAGAAGAATACTTTGTTACGTTCGCAATACCTTTTTGAGGGAGGGTATTGGGTAAGTCTTAAGAATAATAGGTTTTGAACTCTAGTTCCTATGTTTAAGACAAGCCATACTGTTAGTTCCACTCGCACACAACCATCTGCAGGCCGCTATCATTGCATTATCTCATATCGGCACTTGGTTTTAGGGAGGGTTGGGTCCCTTTTACTATCGATCACAGATCGAAATACAGAGGACCCTTGTCATGACCAAGGCCAGTTGGTGAGGACTTCCTCTCTCCTAAGACTAAGTCTCCCTATAAATAGTGGAGGGTTTGTATCTACATCGAAATAAATAACAAATTTGTAAGTAATTTGTATTTTTAAATATTTAACTTAGCCGGTGAATATATAATAGCTGCAACTCTGCGGCTCGACAGAAAACACACTCAAAAAACTCGCGAGCGATCGCTATGAAGGTTGCGGGTGTGCCCACCAGCGCCAACTGTCGGCCAGATACCACTCTTGCATGTAAACAAACCCTTCAATTCTTCTCTGTCGACGTTGACGACAAGACGTATTCATACTCGCTGTAGAACCTGGAGTTTTCTCATCATATTTGGTGAAGTACTTTATTTTGGTTTGAGCTTTCGCAGTGCAGGTGTTTTTCCTCAACATAAACTCTTGAACTCTTTATTGAATCAGATTATTTGTTGATGACTTGGATTGTTTTTGGAATTTTCTTTGACTAATTCAAAATGGCTGACCCTTCTCAAGTACCTAGATTTCGAAAATGTAATGCTAGGGACTGTAATAGGCGTCTTCCAAAGGCTTCTCTCGACCCACATACTGTTTGTTCCAATTGTCGGGGTAAAACCTGTCAATTGGGAGATCGGTGTGAGGAATGCGTGGGCCTTTCGGAATTCGATTGGCTCGAATACGATAAATATGCACGTAGACTAGAGAGAGATAGGGTAAGGAGGAGTTCATCTAGGTCTGTAGATTTTTCCTCTCCACATGCCCCTGAACCTAATCCTTCCCCTGAAGTGGTTGTTCCTAACCCCCCTTCTAGCACTCAGGAACCGTCTATGCAAGACATGTTACGTGCTATTCATGCCTTGGGGGAAAGAGTTGAAGCGTTAGCAACTGATCGTAATCAACTCATGGCTGACGTGAAGGAACTTAAGTGTCATAGTGCCACGGCGGAAAGTGGGAAAGTGATTAGTGCGCAAAGTGTTGTGAACAGTGTTGCGACCGAGGGTTCGTCTGTTCGTGCCTGTCGTTCACCTAGTCCGGGACCTCTTGCAAGCTCCCAAGCCCAGGGGAGAAGTAATGTCGTACGACTTATGGGTTTGAGAGGCCTTGATCAGCGAACAGACGTTCCCTCTATGGTATCAGGCGTATCTCACCAAGATCGCCCCTACCATAAGACGAGAGAGCCCATTTTTTCCTCGTCTTCCGAAGGCTTTTCACGCAAGAAACCGTGGAGCAAGGTTTCTAGGCCTCTTAAACGGAAGTCGGTCCCTTCAGGACAGGTCCAACGTCCTGGATGTAGTCATTGGGACAGTTCGGACCCGTTGCAGTCATCGGATGACTGCTCGCCGCCTAAGCAAGGCAAAGTTGTGCCGTCTCAGACGCTAACCCCGTCGATTACCGCACCCATTCCCGTGGACCCAAAATGGGTTATACTGCAGGACATGCAGTCTAAGCTTGCGTCCCTTATTGAAGACTACAATGCCGATAAGGTTTCCGTTGAGCCTAGCCGTTTATCTCATCGAGATCCTGGCCTTCAGCCACCCAAACGTTCTTTTGTGCGTCCTGTTGACGCTGGTGTAGCCAAGTCACGTCAAGCAGTTGGGGTAGAACCACACTCGATGCGATCTCGTGTGGATTTTCAGCCGCATTTGGACGTTAGGCAACTTGCTGATGCGCCTGGTGACGTTCAGGACGTTCGCCAACCATCGGAGTTGACTTGTTTTGACGCTGAGCGTCAACTTCCGCAACCTAGAGTTGTTTTGACTGCTCAGACTAGGCGGTCTAAGCAGTCTCGGGTGGACGCTGTGCGTCCTCACGCACCTGTTGTTGTTGACAGTTCCCAGACTGTCAAGCAGTTACAGGACGCTGCGTCCTGGTCCGCCACTTATGCACCAGTGCGGGTGGACGCTGCGTGTCAAGCATTGCCAACTCCTTTGCTTGTTTCTCATCAGTTGTCAGATGAGGAACTTTCGGATGAGGACGTTGCTGACCCTCAGCCTGAGGATCATCCTTCAGATATTGATGAACCAAGAGCAGTTCCGCCATCTATGGACTTTAAGAAAGTCATGCTCATTTTTAAAGAGTTGTTTCCCGAACACTTTGTCTCTGTGGCTCCTCGTTCGCCACCGTCTGAGTTTGTTTTAGGCGTACCTGCTGACATGCCAGCCTTTACAAAACTTGTACTCTCTCGCTCGTCCAAGAGAGCTTTACGGCTTTTAGGCGATTGGTTGGAAACCAAGAGGAGTTTAGGGAAGACGGCCTTTGCCTTCCCCCCATCTAAACTCTCGTCTAGATCGAGCGTCTGGTATGCCACGGGAGAAGTTCTCGGCTTGGGAGTCCCTGCCTCTGCCCAGGGCGACTTCTCAAGCCTTGTAGACTCTCCCCGCCGCCTAGCCATGAGACGCTCGAAGATTAGTTGGTCATCCTCGGACCTTGACCATCTACTTAAAGGCATTTTTAGAGCTTTTGAAGTTTTCAACTTCCTTGACTGATGTTTGGGAGCCTTGAGTAGGAAAATCTCATCGGCTGATAGAGATGTCTCCTTACTCATTATGTCCTGCATGGATAAAGCCATCCGCGATGGATCCAATGAGCTCTCCTCCTCGTTTACTTCAGGAGTCCTTAAGAAGCGAGAGTCTCTTTGCTCTTTTCTGTCGGCAGGAGTTACTCCCTGTCAACGATCTGAGCTACTCTTTGCCCCCATATCGAAGTTTTTGTTCCCTGAACTTTTGGTTAAGGACATAGCTTTGTCACTCGTGCAGAAGGACACCCATGACTTGGTAGCGTCCTCTGCTCGCAAAGGGACTCCTTCGACTTCCTTTTCTGCTAGACCAAGGATAGACACTCCAGCGTCCAGGTTTATTCCGCCCTTTCGTGGCAGAGCTCCCAGCAGGGGAAGTACTCGTGCCGAAGGAAAGAGAGGAAAGAGGAAAGGCGCCAAGTCCTCACGAGGCAGAGTCTGACTGCCCGCAGCTTCAGACAGCAGTAGGTGCCAGACTCAAGAACTTCTGGCGAGCCTGGGAGAAGAGAGGCGCAGACCAACAGTCTGTGAGGTTGCTCAGAGAGGGGTACAAAATTCCATTTGTACACAAACCTCCTCTAGCGACTTCCCCCATCGATCTCTCTCCCAATTACCGAGAGGAAGCAAAGAGACAAGCCCTGAAACTAGAAGTGTCTCTTTTGCTAGAGAAGGGAGCGGTGGTCAAAGTCTCGGACCTTCAATCACCGGGGTTTTACAACCGTCTCTTCCTAGTACCGAAGAAGACAGGAGGTTGGAGACCGGTGCTAGACGTCAGTGCTCTGAACGTCTTTGTCACGAAGACAAAGTTCACCATGGAGACCACGAAATCAGTCTTAGCAGCAGTCAGAAAGGGAGACTGGATGGTCTCTCTCGACCTAAGAGACGCATACTTCCACATCCCCATTCACTCAGATTCCCAACCTTTTCTGAGGTTTGTTTTCGACAATGTGGTGTACAGTACCAGTTTCGGGCCCTGTGCTTTGGCCTAAGTCCTGCTCCTCTCGTGTTTACGAGGCTTATGAGGAATGTGGCAAAATTCCTCCATTTATCGGGTATCCGAGCCTCCCTTTACTTGGACGACTGGCTTCTCAGAGCCTCGTCCAGTCATCGCTGTCTGAAGGATCTCAATTGGACATTGGATCTGACCAAGGAATTGGGACTTTTGGTCAACATGGAAAAGTCACAGCTGATTCCATCCCAAACTATGCTGTATTTAGGGATGGAGATTCGCAGTCCAGTTTTTCGGGCTTTTCCGTCTGCCCCCCTGCTAGTAGTCCAAAGGATGTTGAAGAGAGAACGTTGCTCAGTCAGGAATTGGATGAGTCTAGTAGGAACTCTATCATCCCTGGAGCAGTTTGTCTCGCTAGGAAGGCTACACCTCCGACCTCTCCAGTTCCATCTAGCTTTTCACTGGAAAAAGGACAAGACGCTAGAGGCGGTCTCAATCCCGATTTCCGAAACAGTAAAGGCATGCCTGAATTGGTGGAAAGACAATATCAGTCTAAGAGAGGGACTTCCCCTAGCAGTTCAGAAACCAAACCACGTTCTATTCTCAGACGCATCGGATTTGGGTTGGGGTGCGACACTGGATGGTCGGGAATGCTCAGGTCTGTGGACCTCAAGTCAGAGGAGCATGCACATCAACGGCAAGGAGCTTTTGGCAGTCCACCTGGCCTTGATGAGCTTCGAGAGTCTCCTTCGAAACAAAGTGGTGGAGATCAACTCGGACAATACCACAGCATTGGCTTACATTTCCAAGCAAGGAGACACCCACTCCCTGAGACTGTACGAGATCGCAAGGGACCTGCTCATTTGGTCAAGAGATCGAGGCATCTCCCTGGTAACGAGGTTTATCCAGGGCGACTTGAACGTCTTAGCAGATTGCCTCAGTCGGAGGGGTCAGGTAATTCCTACAGAGTGGACCCTCCACAAGGACGTGTGCAAGAGGCTTTGGGCGACTTGGGGTCAACCCACCATAGACCTCTTTGCAACCTCGATGACCAAGAGGCTTCCAATCTATTGTTCTCCAGTCCCAGACCCAGCAGCAATACATATAGACGCCTTTCTCCTAGATTGGTCTCACCTAGACCTATATGCATTCCCACCATTCAAGATTGTCAACAAGGTACTGCAGAAATTCGCCTCTCACGAAGGGACAAGGTTGACGTTAGTTGCTCCCCTCTGGCCCGCGAGAGAATGGTTCACCGAGGTACTTCGATGGCTGGTAGACTTTCCAAGAAGTCTTCCTCTAAGAGTAGACCTGTTACGTCAGCCCCACGTAAAGAAGGTACACCAAGGCCTCCACGCTCTTCGTCTGACTGCCTTCAGACTATCGAAAGACTCTCTAGAGCTAGAGGCTTTTCGAAGGAGGCAGCCAGTGCGATTGCAAGAGCGAGGAGAGCTTCTACCATTAGAGTTTACCAATCGATGTGGGAAATCTTCCGAGACTGGTGCAAGTCAGTATCTGTATCCTCGTCCAGTACCTCTGTAGCCCAAATCGCTGATTTTCTCTTATACCTGAGAAGGGTTCGCTCCCTTTCAGCTCCCACGATCAAGGGCTACAGGAGCATGTTGGCTTCGGTCTTCCGGCATAGAGGCTTAGATCTTTCCAACAATAAAGATCTACAAGATCTCCTTAAGTCTTTTGAGACCTCTAAGGAACGTCGTTTGGCTACTCCTGGATGGAACTTAGACGTGGTCCTAAGGTTCCTCATGTCAGACAGGTTTGAGCCTTTACATTCAGCCTCCCTGAAGGATCTCACTCTTAAGACTCTTTAACTGGTGTGCTTGGCCTCGGCTAAAAGAGTCAAGTGAGCTTCATGCCTTCAGCAAGAACATCGGTTTTTCGACAGAAAACGCCACTTGTTCTCTTCAACTTGGTTTCCTGGCCAAGAATGAACTGCCTTCTCGTCCTTGGCCTAAATCTTTTGATATTCCTAGCTATCAGAGAGCGTAGGCAACGAACTAGAGAGAGTATTATGTCCCGTTAGAGCTCTTAAGTTCTATTTAGCTCGTACTAAGCCTTTACGAGGTAAATCTGAAGCGTTATGGTGTTCGGTTAAGAAACCATCCTTACCTATGTCAAAGAATGCTTTGTCATATTTTATCAGATTTTTAATACGAGAAGCCCATTCCCACTTGAGTGAGGAAGACCGATCTTTGCTTAAGGTTAAGACGCACGAGATTAGAGCTATAGCAACCTCCGTGGCCTTCAAGCAAAATAGATCTCTGCAAAGTATCATGGACGCGACCTTTTGGAGAAGCAAGTCAGTGTTCGCGTCATTTTACTTGAAAGATGTCCAGACTCTTTACGAGGACTGCTACACACTGGGTCCATTCGTAGCAGCTAGTGCAGTAGTGGGTGAGGGTTCTACCACTACACTTCCCTAATTCCAATATCCTTTTAATCTGTCTCTTGAAATGTTTTTAATATTGTTTTATGGGTTGTTCGGAAGGCTAAGAAGCCTTTCACATCCTGGTTGAGTTGGCGGTTGGTCAAAGTCATTTCTTGAGAGCGCCTAGATTAGGGGTTTGATGAGGTCCTGTTGTATGGGTTGCAGCCCTTGATACTTCAGCTCCTGGGAGTCTTTCAGCATCCTAAGAGGATCGCTGGGCTCCGTGAGGAAGACAGACTTACAAGGCAGAGTAATCGTCTAAGTCAACTTCCTTACCAGGTACCTATATATTTTGGTTTTGTTATATTGATAACTGTCAAAATGAAAAAACTCTTAGCTTATACGCTGTAAACTTAATTAACTCTGGTCTCTACCCACCGCCTTGGGTGTGAATCAGCTATTATATATTCACCGGCTAAGTTAAATATTTAAAAATGATATTTTAATTATAAAATAAATTTTTGAATATACTTACCCGGTGAATATATAAATTAAAGACCCTCCCTTCCTCCCCAATAGAGACGCAGCGGGACGAGAAGAATTGAAGGGTTTGTTTACATGCAAGAGTGGTATCTGGCTGACAGTTGGCGCTGGTGGGCACACCCGCAACCTTCATAGCGATCGCTCGCGAGTTTTTTGAGTGTGTCTTCTGTCGAGCCGCAGAGTTGCAGCTATTATATATTCACCGGGTAAGTATATTCAAAAATTTATTTTATAATTAAAATATCATTTTTAAATATTAAACTTAGCCGGTGAATATATAATAGCTGACGTCTCGGACGGCTCGACAGATTCCAAAAAACTCGCGAGCGATCGCCGTGAAGGTTGCGGGTGTGACCACCAGCGCCGACTATCGGCCAGATACCGCATATACTTGTCAAGTTCTCCAGTTCTTCTCTGTCGGTCTTGTCGACAAGTTGGTTCCGCTCGCTTATGACCTTGAGTTTTCGACCGATTTGGTGAAGTACTTTATTTTGGTTGTTTATTGGCTTTCGCTGTGACGGGTGTTTTTTCTTCAATTAAACTCTTGAAACCCTTTTTTTGGCTGGTGTTTATTGTTGATGACTTTGGTTTTGACTTGGATTTTCTCTGATTGTTCAAAATGGCTGACCCTTCTCCTGTATATCGCAAGTGTGCGAGGGATTGCAACAAACGTCTTCCCAAGGCCTCTATCGACCCACGTACCGTTTGGTCTAATTGCCGGGGTAAATCCTGCTAATTAGGAGATCGGTGTGATGAGTGCGTGGTCTTGTCGGAATTCGACTGGCTTGAGTATGACAAATATACTCGTAAGCTGGAGAGAGATAGGGTGAGGAGAAGCTCCTCTAGATCTTTGGAATTTTCCTCCTCCCATGCCCCTGAACCTAATCCTTCCCCTGTAGTAGTTGTTCCTGAACCCCCTACTAGCACTCATGAACCGTCCATGCGGGATATGTTTCTAGCGATTCAAGCTTTAGGCGAAAAAGTTGAGTCCTTAGCATCGGACCGTAACCAACTCATGTCAGATGTTAAGTTGTTGAAGTGTCAGAGTGGTAAAACAGAAAATCGTAGTGATAAAGTGATAAGTGCGCAAAGTGTATTTAGTGTTGCGACCGAGGGTTCGTCTGTTCGTGCTTGTCGCTCCCCTAGTCCGAGACCTCTTTCAGGCTCCCCTGCACCAGGGAGAAGTAATGTCGTAGGACTTAAGGGGGCGAGAGGCGTAAACCAACGTACAGACGTTCCCTCTTTGGTATCGGACGTTTCTCGTCAAGATCGCCCTTACCATAAGACGGGTGAGACTATGTTCTCCTCGTCCTCCGAAGACTTATCGCACAAGAAACCTTGGCGCAAGGTTTCTAGACCCTTGAAGCGAAAGTCAGTCCCTTCAGGACAGGTCCAGCATCCTGGCTGTAGCCATTGGGGCAGCTCTGACCTTTTGCAGTCGTCGGATGACTGTTCGCCTATTAAGCGCAAGCGTAACACGGGGTCCGAGGGTCGCGGTAGAGGCAATGTTTTGCCAACGCAGACGTTACCGACGTCACGGCCCGTTCCGACTCCCGTTGATCCGAAGTGGGTTGTCCTGCGGGACATGCAGTCTAAGCTTGCCTCCCTTATGGAAGAGTATGACTTTGAGCAGATTCGCGATGATCCTTTGCTTTCGAGTCGCCAGTGCGCTGAACGTGACTCTGGCCTTCAGCCGCCCAAACGAGTATTCACTCGTCCGTTTGACGTTAGTGCTGACGTTTCTAGTACTTTGAAACGCGATGCCAGTAGTCTTTCACGTCAGTCACGTGACATGGATCCTCCCTTGCTGCAGTCTCGTACTGACGTTCAGCTGCTGGCGCCGCAGCCCCGCACTGACGTTCGCCGACCGGCTCCGTTGCCTCGACGTGACGTTGAGCGTCAGTCACCGCAGTCGGAGGTTGTTTTGCCTGCTCAGACTCTGCAGTCAATGCAGTTCCGACGTGACGTCGAGCGTCAATCAACTTCAGCTGTTGTTGTTGGTCAGTCACAGGAATTTCAGTCCTTTCAGCAGCAGCGTGACGTCGCTTCCTCTTCTGCTACTGCTGCTCCTTTGCTTGTTGACATTGCCTGTCAAGCATTGCCTCCTTGGCATGTCTCTCCGTATCATAAGACTCGGCAGTTGTCGGACGAAGTTCTGTCGGATGAGGAAGTCGCTGATCCCCTTCCAACTGATATTCCTTTGGGGACTTTGTCGGACGGAGAGGAGCCTAAAGCTGCTCAGCCCTCTCTGGATTTTAAAAAGATCATGCTGATTTTTAAGGAACTGTTTCCTGACCATTTTGTAACTGCTGCTCCTCGTTCGCCTCCGTCAGAGTTTACGCTAGGCCTAGCTACTTCGACGCCGTCGTTTACTAAGCTAGTGCTCTCTCACTCTTCTAAGAGAGCTTTGCGTTTACTAGGCGATTGGTTGATCACCAGGAGGAGTTTGGGGAAGACAGCCTTTGCTTTCCCCCCTTTTAAACTGGCTTCTAGAGCGAGCGTCTGGTATGACATGGGAGAAGTTCTCGGCTTGGGAGTTCCTGCCTCTGCCCAGGGAGACTTCTCAAGCCTCGTAGACTCTCCCCGTCGCCTGGCCATGAGACGCTCTAAAGTTTACTGGTCCTCTTCGGACCTTGATCATCTCCTCAAAGGGGTTTACAGGGCCTTCGAAGTTTTTAACTTCTTGGATTGGTCGCTGGGAGCCTTGAGCAGGAAGATCTCTTCGGCCGACCGTGATGTATCCGTGCTAATTATGTCCTGCATGGACAAAGCTATCCGTGATGGCTCTAATGAGCTCGCTGCTACCTTTACGGCAGGAGTCCTTAAGAAGAGGGAGACTCTTTGCTCGTTCCTTTCGGCAGGTGTAACTCCCTGCCAAAGGTCAGAGCTTCTCTTTGCCCCGTTGTCATCTGCCTTGTTTCCTCAGCAGTTGATTAAGGATATTGCAGCTTCTCTGGTGCAGAAGGATACCCACGACCTGATGGCTACGTCGGCGCGCAAGGCTGCTCCTTCATCATCTTATGTCGTAAGACCCAAGCTCGATACTCCAGCAACGAGGTTTATCCCGCCCTTTTGTGGCAGAGCCCCCAGTAAGGGAGGCGCTCGTGCCGACAGTAAAAGAGGCAAGAGGAGAGGATCCAAGTCCTCCCGTGGCAGAGTCTGACTGCCCACGTCCTCAGACAGCGGTAGGGGCCAGACTGAACAACTTCTGGCAGGCCTGGGAGAAGAGGGGTGCAGACCGAGAGTCTGTGTTGTTGCTAAAGGAGGGGTACAAAATACCTTTTGTACGGAGACCTCCTCTGGTAAAAGTTCCTATAGACCTCTCTCCCAGGTATTGAGAGGAGTCAAGGAGACAGGCACTACAACTGCAGGTGTCTCAGTTGCTAGAGAAGGGAGCGGTGGTGAAAGTCTCGGACCTTTAATCACCGGGATTTTACAACCGTCTCTTCCTAGTCCCAAAGCATACAGGAGGTTGGAGGCCGGTGCTGGATGTTAGTGCGCTCAACGTTTTTGTTGTCAAAACAAATTTTACGATGGAGACCACGAAGTCCGTCCTAGCAGCGGTCAGAGAGGGAGACTGGATGGTCTCTCTCGACCTGCAGGATGCGTACTTCCACATTCCTATACACCCGGATTCTCAACCGTATCTGAGGTTTGTATACAGTAATGTGGTGTACCAATTCCGAGCACTGTGCTTCGGCCTCAGCCCTGCTCCTCTTGTTTTTACGAGGCTCATGAGAAATGTGGCAAAATTTCTTCATTTATCGGGGATTCGAGCCTCCCTGTACCTGGACGACTGGCTGCTCAGAGCGTCGTCCCGTCATCGCTGTCTGCAGGACCTTCAATGGACGTTGGATCTTGCAAAGGAGTTGGGACTGTTGGTGAACTTAGAGAAGTCTCAGCTGACTCCCTCCCAAACGATTCTCTATTTGGGGATGGAGATTCGCAGTCTAGCTTTTCGGGCTTTTCCGTCTGCCACCAGGATAGATCAAGCCTTGCTCAAAGACCGTTGCTCAGTGAGAAGTTGGATGAGCCTCCTAGGGACGCTGTCATCCCTGGAACAATTTATCTCTCTAGGGAGACTTCACCTTCGCCCTCTCCAGTTCCATCTAGACTCCCATTGGGACAAGAACAAGACTTTGGAAGCTGTCTCAATCCCGATCTCCGAACCAGTAAAGACGTGCCTGAACTGGTGGGACAGCAATATAGGTCTTCGAGAGGGTCTGTCCCTGGCGGTCAAGAACCCAAACCACGTGTTATTTTCAGACGCGTCGGATTTGGGTTGGGGAGCGACTCTGGACGGTCTGGAATGTTCGGGTCTTTGGACGACGGATCAGAGGAGCCTTCACATCAACTGCAAGGAGCTGTTGGCTGTTCACTTGGCCTTGACGAGTTTCGAGAGTCTTCTCCGAAACAAAGTGGTAGAAGTGAATGCGGACAACACCACAGCCTTGGCGTACATCTCCAAGCAAGGAGGCACTCACTCCCACACACTGTTCGTCATCGCAAGGGACCTCCTCATCTGGTCAAAAGATCGAGGCATCTCACTGTTGACGAGGTTCGTCCAGGGAAAATTGAACGTCTTGGCGGACTGTCTCAGTCGGAGAGGTCAGGTGATCCCTACAGAATGGACCCTCCACAAGGACGTGTGCAAGAGTCTTTGGATGACTTGGGGTCAGCCCACCATAGACCTCTTTGCGACCTCATTGACCAAAAGGCTCCCGACCTATTGCTCTCCAGTCCCAGATCCAGAGGCGGCCCACATAGATGCCTTTCTGCTGGACTGGTCTCACATGGACGCTTACGCATTCCCGCCGTTCAAGATCATCAACAGGGTTATGCAGAAGTTCGCCTTTCACGAAGGGACAAGGTTGACGTTGGTTGCTCCCCTCTGGCCCGCGAGAGAGTGGTTCACAGAGGTACTTCAATGGCTGGTAGACGTTCCAAGGAGTCTACCTTTAAGGATGGATCTCTTACGGCAGCCCCACGAAAGGAGTCTTCATCAAAGCCTCCCCGCGCTTCGTCTGACTGCCTTCAGACTATCGAAAGACTCTCAAGAGCTCGAGGATTTTCGAAGGAGGCAGCCAGAGCGATCGCGAGGGCTAGGCAATCATCTACTATCAAGGTCTACCAGTCGAAGTGGGAAGTCTTTAGAGAGTGGTGCAAGTCATCCTCTATTTCCTCTTCCAGTTCCTCTGTAGCCCAAATTGCAGACTTTCTCCTGCATCTGAGAAATGTTCGCTCCCTCTCTGCTCCCACTATTAAGGGCTAAAGGAGCATGTTGGCATCTGTGTTCAGACAGAGAGGCTTGGATCTGTCAAATAATAAAGATCTCCAAGATCTCCTTAAGTCCTTCGAGACCTCTAAGGAGCGTCGTATGTCAACTCCTGCTTGGAACTTAGACGTGGTCCTAAGGTTCCTAATGTCCGACAGGTTTGAGCCATTGCATTCAGCCTCCCTGAAGGATCTCACCCTCAAGACGCTTTTTTTGGTGTGCTTGGCTTCGGCTAAAAGGGTCAGTGAGATCAATGCCTTTAGTAAGAACATCAGCTTCTCGACAGATAAAGCCACATGTTCGCTTCAACTTGGTTTTTTGGCCAAGAATGAACTGCCTTCTCGTCCTTGGCCTAAATCTTTTGATATACCTTGCCTGTCAGAAATCGTAGGCAACGAGGTTGAAAGAGTACTGTGCCCAGTTAGAGCTCTTAAGTTTTATTTGGCTCGTACTAAACCATTACGAGGTGGTTCTGAGGCCTTATGGTGCTCCGTTAAGAAGCCCTCATTGCCCATGTCTAAAACTGCTTTATCGTACTTTATTAGATTTTTAATCCGGGAGGCACATTCTCATTTAAGTGAGAAAGATCGTTGTTTGCTTAAGGTCAAGACGCACGAAGTGAGAGCGATAGCAACTTTGGTGGCTTTTAAGCAAAACAGGTCTCTGCGAAGTATTATGGACGCGACCTTTTGGAGGAGCAAGTTGGTGTTCGCTTCATTTTACTTAAAAGACGTCCAGACTCTTTATGAGGACTGCTACACCCTGGGTCCATTCGTTGCAGCGAGTGCAGTAGTGGGTGAGGGTTCTACCACTACATTCCCTTAATCCCAATATCCTTTTAATCTTCTCTTGAAATGTTTTTAATCTTGTCTTGGGTTGTACGGAAGACTAGGAAGTCTTTCGCATCCTTTTTGATTTGGCGGGTGGTCAAATGTCGTTTCTTGAGAGCGCCCAGATTAAGGGTATTGATGAGATCCTGTTATAAGGGTGGTCGCCCTGGATATAACAGCTCCTGGGAGTCTTTCAGCATCTTGAGAGGATGGCTGGGCTTCGTGAGGAAAGCGGACTAATAAGGCAGAGTAATCGTCAGAGTCAGCTTCCTTACCAGGTAACTATATTTAAGTGGGTTTTTTTATGATATAATTGTCAAAAACTCATGAGCATATACGCCTTTATTGTATTAATACTGGTCTCTACCCACCACCATGGGTGTGAATCAGCTATTATATATTCACTGGCTAAGTTTAATATTTAAAAATGATATTTTGATTATAAAATAAATTTTTGAATATACTTACCCGGTGAATATATAAATTAAAGGCCCTCCCTTCCTCCCCGATAGAGACCCAGCGGACTGAGAAGAACTGGAGAACTTGACAAGTATATGCGGTATCTGGCCGATAGTCGGCGCTGGTGGTCACACCTGCAACCTTCACGGCGATTGCTCGCGAGTTTTTTGGAATCTGTCGAGCCGTCCGAGACGTCAGCTATTATATATTCACCGGGTAAGTATATTCAAAAATTTATTTTATAATCAAAATATCATTTTTAAATATAAAACTTACCCGCTGGTTATATAAGAGCTGAAGTCTTCTGACACCGTTGCAGAAATTCAAAATCTTGCACTATCGTTGATATGGCAGGTGTACAGCAGCACCCTAGCGGTACCACAGGTGGAACTACACCCAGCCACTTCAGTTCTTCTTCTGCCGCCATAGCTGGTCGTCATATTGAAGTTCGCTCTTGCTGTCTTACTCTGTTGGGAAGTTGTTTGGTGATGTACGTTTTCTTTGAGTTTGAACTATCGTTAATCATTTTCTCTTTCATTTAATCTTGAAATCCTTTTGTTGGTGGTTATATTTATTAATATTTCCTTTGTTTTTTGGTTGTCGGTCTTTCTCTTAACCATTCAAAATGGCCGACCCCTCCCCTACTATTCGTAAGTGTGTTAGTGAAGGGTGTCGTACGCGACTCCCTAAAAGGTCTGTTGATCCTCACGATATTTGTGTCAAATGTAGGGGAAAACCTTGTTCTTTTAATAATAGATGTAATGAATGTTTTTCATTGACGGATGATGAATGGGTAACATACGAGCGTTATGTTAGGAGACTTGAGAGAGATAGAGTTAGGCGTAGTTCTTCACGTAGGGCGCGTCTGCACGATCTTGTCGTTCACCTAGCCTTAGACCTCTTTCGAGCTCTCGAACCCATGGGAGAAGTAAAGTCGATCGGCTAAAGGGAACGAGAAGCGTCATCAATCGTGCAGACGTTCCCTCGAACGTTCCTGTTGCCGTATCACAGGTCGTTCACCCTCATCGTAGGAAAGGTGAGGTTGGTACGTTATCCCCGTCCTCTGATGAAGGTTCGGGTAGCGAGATGTGGCGGCGAGCGTTTAGACCGCTTAAGAGATCGCATGCGGTTGCTCAGCGTCCGGATTCGCCTGCACGTCCAAGCTGTAGTACTGAACGTGGGATTCCCCTGAGCGTTTTCGTTCTCCCGTCACTTGTACTCCTGCTAGCATCCAGACCACGGTATTCGAGTAGAGCCTATACTTTCCGACTCTGAATTTGTTTCTATGGCCGATGTTACGATTCATGCGCCACCTCTCCCCTTAGACTGGCTTTCGTCACCCGAAAAGCGTGGTGATGATAGTTTTACCGTCAAGGAAGGAGTCAAATGTTTTTCCTGAAGATCCTAATTGGTCTATGCTTTTATCTATGAAGAAACAACTCTCATCGTTCATAGATTCTTATTAACCGGGTGTTGGCAGTATGATTGGGAGTCAGACATCAGATCAGTTGTTGCACAGGCGACCGGCGGTCTCTTGTGCTGACGGGTTATCGCACAGGCGGTCTCCCATTCGTAGTGCTCGACACCAGGTTGATACTGTATAAATGAGTCACGCCAGAGAGTTCTTGCTAATCAAATTTCGACTTCCGTACATGAGAAAGAACACCAATGTTGGCAATTGGATGCAGTACGTCGCCGCGAAGATTCTCTGCAGCCAACTTTTGATGCAGTGAAGCGGCAGCGTCAACAACATTTGGACGCTAGGCGTCCACGAAACGACCATCAACAGTCATCGTTTGACGGTAGAGATCGTTCGCGTCAACCGCTAGCGGACGCTACGCGTCCACGCGTCAACTCTCGGCAGTTGTCGTCCGATTCCAAACGTCGGCCGGTTCAACAGCTAGCAGATTCTGAGCGTTCTCGGGACGACATGCAACAGTTGACTTTTGACGGCGAGCGTCGACTCACCCAGGTCTCTCATCAGTCTACTTCGACCTCCCCTCTTCAGTTGGATGAAGTTATTGTCTCTGACAGGCGGTCTCACTCAGACATTAGCCCTTCAGTTCAGGCTGCAGCAGTTGCTGCACTGCCAGAAGACGAACTTGAAGAGAAGTCTGACGTGGACGAGCCTTTAGAGGAGCTTTCTGGGAATGAGGAAGAGAAACATTATCAACATGCTGTTGACCTTAGGAAATTTATGTTGATTCTTACGGAAGTTTTTCCTGATCATTTTATCCCTGTGGCTCCTCGTTCTCCCCCATCGGAGTTTATCTTAGGCAAAACAACCAAGGTGCCTGTGTATACTAAGATGGTCCTTTCACGGTCTTCTAAACGGGCCTTGAAATTAATGGGTTCCTGGATGGACTCTAAGCGAACTCTTGGCAAATCGGCCTTTGCTTTTCCTCCCGCAAAATTAGCCTCTAAATCTAGTGTGTGGTACGAGTCTGGTGAAGTGTTGGGCTTGGGATTTCCCTCCTCTGCCCAGGGGGATTTCTCAAGTTTGGTAGATTCGTCTCGTCGTCTAGCCTTAAGGAAGACAAAGGTTTGGTGGTCAATGACGGAGTTCGATCATTTACTTAAGGGTCTGTTCAGGGCCTTCGAAGCACTTAATTACCTAGACTGGTCTTTGGGAGTTTTGAGCAAGAGGGTCTCTGATAAGAAAGACACGTACACTAGTGGCCTTGTTCATTTGATGTCCTGCTTGGACAAAGGTGTGAGGGATGGCTCGAATGAGTTAGCTGCCTTGTTCACAGCTGGAATCCTCATGAAAAGGGCCACGATGTGCTCTTTTCTCTCAGCAGGAATTTCTCCCTACCAGAAAACGGAGCTACTATTTGCTCCTTTGTCTACCACCTTATTTCCACAAGAGTTTGTGGGGGAAGTTGCCACTGCTCTCACTCAGAAGGCCACGCATGATTTGGTGACCAATACAGCGAGGAAAGTTTTGCCTTCCACTTTTGCTTCGCGGAAACCTAAGGAAGTCTCTACTGGTGTTCGACTTTCTCAGCCCTTTAGTGGGAAACCCTCTGGAAGGGGCTCTTTCAAACCGTACGGAAGGAAGCCTAGGAGTAGAGGAAACAAAACCAGCCGAGGTAGAGTCTGACTGCCCTATCCTTCAGACAGCAGTGGGGGCCAGGTTAATTCACTTCTGGAAGACCTGGGAGAGGAATGGAGCGGATCCCTGGTCCGTCCAAGTGTTAAAGGAGGGTTACAAGATCCCCTTCCTAGCTATTCCTCCTTTGGTCTCAGATCCAGTGGAGCTTTTGCCCAAGCACAGAGAGGGTCCAAAGAAGCAAGCCATGCGTCTCCAGATGCTTCTTTTACTAGAAAAGCAAGTAATAGAGGAAGTCCAGGATGTAACATCTCTGGGGTTTTACAACCGCCTTTTCTTAGTCCCCAAAATTTCCGGGGAGTGGAATTTTGGTTCTGGACGTAAGTGTTCTGAATGGTTACGTCCAGAATTCGACGTTTATGATGGAAACTCGGAAGATGGTTCTGGCGACGGTGAGGAAAGACAATTGGATGGTCTCAATAGACCTCCAAGATGCCTATTTCCATATTCCAATTCATCCCAGCTGCAGACGTTATCTGAGATTCATGGACGGAAACAAGGTCTTCCAATTTAGGGATCTTTGCTTCGGACTATGCACGGCTCCTCTATTATTTACCAAGATCATGCTGAATGTAGTGAGCATGCTGCATTCGAGGGGAATCAGGGGGTTTCTGTACCTGTACGATTGGCTGATAAAAGCCTCCTCAGCCGATCGCTGTCTGAAGGACCTGAAAATAGCTCTGGACTTAATCAGGGAACTGGGCCTCCTGGTGAGCTCGAAAAAATCACAACTGACTCCATCCCAGGAGATTCTTTATTTGGGGATGCAGATTCACTGTCGGATTTTTCGGGCTTTTCCGTCGCCTGTAAGAATACAGTCAGCTCTCCAAAAAGTCCAAACTTTCCTGAAGAAGGAACTCTGTTCCGTAAGAGATTGGATGAGCCTTCTGGGCACTCTCTCCTCACTAGAGAAGTTCGTAACTCTGGGAAGGTTGCATTTGCGTCCCCTTCAGTTTCATCTCAATCGCCATTGGAAAAAAGGGGACAGCCTAGACAGGAATTGCGTTCCTATCACGACCTTCATCAAGTCTCATCTTCAGTGGTGGGACAACGAGCACAGACTAAAGGAAGGGTTGTCGTTATATCAGAAGAGCCCAGACCTCATGTTGTGTTCCGACGCCTCAAACTCGGGGTGGGGAGCTACTTTGGGGAAGTAGGAGCTTTCAGGGTCTTGGACAGTGGAACAAACAACTCTCCACATCAACCAAAAGGAGCTTTTGGCAATTCATCTGGCCCTCAAAGGCTTCGAGAAGCAGATCAGAGGCAAGGTAGTCCAAATCAATGCGGACAGCACTACAGCTCTTGCCTATATTGCAAAGCAAGGCGGGACCCACTCTTGGACTTTGTTCGAGATAGCGAGACCTCTTCTCGTTTGGGCAGAGCAAAGGAAAGTGACACTTTTGACTCTGTTTATTCAAGGGGTCAACAATGTGAGTGCAGACAGACTCAGCAGGAGGGGTCAAGTTCTCCCCACAGAATGGATTTTACACCGAGATGTCTACAAAAGTCTGTGGCGTTTATGGGGTCGTCTCTCGTGGATCTCTTTGCAACCGCAAAGACGAAGAGACTGGAGTGTTACTGCTCTGTGGTGCCAGATCCCGAAGCCATTCACATAGACGCCTTTCTGATGAACTGGTCTCACATGGAGGTTTATGCTTTCCCCCCATTCAAGATCCTTTACCAAGTGATACAGAAGTTCATATCCCACGAAGAAACCAGGATGACTCTTATAGCCCCGTTATGGCCGTCAAGAAGCTGGTTTCCAGAGGTACTGGAATGGATGGTAGATTTCCCGAGAAGCTTTCCCTTAAGACCAGATCTTCTCAGACAACCTCACTTGGCCCGAAACCATCTAAACCTCCGAGCTCTACGTCTGACTGCCTTCAGACTATCGAAAAACTCGCTAGAGCTAGAGGATTTTTGAAGAAGGCAGCCAAGACTATTGCGAGGGCAAGGAGGTCTTCCACCATCAAGGTGTATCAGTCCAAGTGGGAGTTGTTCATAGAGTGGTGTAGGGCTAACACGATTTCTTCATCCAGTACATCTCTAACCCAGATAGTGGATTTTTTCACTGACCTTAAGAATAAACATAACTTCTCGTCATCTACAATTAAAGGTTACAGGAGTATGTTGGCTACGGTTTTTAGACACAGGAACTTAAGACCTCTCCAATAATAAGGATCTACAGGACTTGCTTAGGTCTTTTGATACCACCAAGAAAATTCAATCTGCTCCCCTTGCCTGCCATTTGGATGTGGTGCTGAAATTTCTCATGGGTGACAGATTTGAGCCTTTGCACTCTGCTTCTTTTAAGGATTTAACCTTGAAAACTTTGTTTCTGGTTAGCCTAGCCACCGCTAAAAGAGTAAGTGAAGTACATGCTTTTAGCAGGGACATTGGTTCTCGGGATGGAAAAGCCATTTGTTCTTTACAACTGGGGTTTTTGGCTAAAAATGAAAATCCTATTCGGCCATGGCCCAAATCCTTCGAGATCCCTAACCTTTATGATGTGGTGGGAGATGAGATGGAGAGGGTTCTCTGTCCAGTAAGAGCATTACGACTGTATGTGGACAGAACGAAGAATCTGAGAGGCGACTCAGACGCTTTGTGGTGTGCAGTCCGAAACCCTTCACTGCCCATGTCAAAGAATGCCTTGTCTTTCTTCATTAGATTGTTAATTCGAGAGGCTCACGCTCAGTGTGATGAAGCGAATCAGAGGCTTCTCAAAGTAAAGACACATGAAGTTAGAGTGGTAGCAACTTCGGTAGCTTTTAAAAAGAATCGTTCTCTACAAAGTTTGATGGATACGACCTTTTGGAGAATTAAGTCAGTTTTCGCATCACATTATTTGAAACATGTTCAAACGCTTTATGAGGACTGTTATACTTTGGGTCCTTTCGGTGCAGCGAATGCGATAGTAGGTGAATGATCTACCACTACGTTCCCTTTTCCTAATACCCCTTTTCTATCTCTTGGAACTCGTAAGTAATGGTTGTTTGTGGAGGCTGGTCGTCAGCCTTCCGCAATCTTTGGTTTGGTCAGGTGGTCAATTTGTTCCTGGAGTGCGCCCGGAACAAGGGTATTAGTTGAGGTCCTGTCATGTTATAGGTGTTTGTACCATTTGGCAGCTCCTAGAGATCATCAGCCCCGAGTGGATCACTGGATCTCCTAAGGATAGCGGACGAAATGAGGCAGAGTACCTTTGCTGTCAGCTTCCTTATCAGGTGAGAACCGCTTAAGTTAGGTGTTTTTTGTAATGCTTAAGTGAACTTTCAATATGTAGCTGTCTCTGACCCGCCACCAAGGGGTGTCAATCAGCTCTTATATAGCCAGCGGGTAAGTTTTATATTTAAAAAAGGGATTTTGACGAAAGAAAAATCTATTTCTGGGGAGAGACCTGTGACGCCCGGTGAAAAGTCCTTCTTTCTACCTTTTCTGATATAAATCTTCCAAATATACCAGAGAAAAATAAAAGCATGGAATGCAGAGGTTACTACCCTCGCGCGAGCACCTCATGAGTGTCGTGTATACATCAGGGGCGTGTGAAAACCACTATTCACAGGCTGTCTTCCAATTAGATAACTCCTTCATCAAAGGGAAGGGCCGTAACAAAGACCCCAGAAACCACACTTGTACCACGCCACCGTCACCCACACGAACACCTTCTAGGTCATCCTTCTGCAAGAACATGTGGCTTGGCAAGGAAAGGGTGGGTCCGTACAAAAATAACCGGGAAGGGTTTCACCGGGCGTCACAGGTCTCTCCCCAGAAATAGATTTTTCCTTCGTCAAAATCCCTTTTCTGGGTCGACCTGTGACGGCCGGTTAAAATGTACCAGAGAATGCCTTCCAAGCCCAATAAAGTAATAACATAATGAGCAGAATACAATCACCATGTACAACAATAATATAATATAATAGTATAAGAAACGTCCAATTACCAACTAGCCAAATGACATAGGGAACGTAAGGCTAAATAACTATGACGACAAGGAATCAACTGAGTGTCGAATCGCAAAAGGCATCAAACCTTACATGTCTAAGCATATCTTAACATTAAAGGGACGGTAACTACAATAACAGCTAAACCATAGGAATTAAACATGGCAAATATCATAGGGCTAACATACTAGCCAGGAGAGTGGCGACGTGGTGTGAGTGGCGGGTAGGAGGGAGAAGAGAAGAGATGGAAGAAAGGAAGAAGTAGAGATTGATGGGGAGGGATAAGGCTCCCCGCTGCCATCGTCGGGTATTTAAGGGCCTGTAAGATCTTTAGATAGTGGCATTTGACAACCATAGGGGATTTCCAACCCGTATATTTTTTAAAATCATCAAAGTCCCTGTTCTGGAAGTAATTGATGGAGGTATCTACTGTCCGTATATCATGAGCCTGGGGAAATGATTCCGGATTAGTATGTTTAAAGAAGTAGAGGAATTGTTGCCTGATACCGTGAATGGAAATAGTACCTCCTTGTTCCCTGATAAACAAGGGGCCAGACGAGCGGGTGGCAGTTCTAGCTAAAAAGGCCTTGAGAATAGTGACTGGACACAGAGAAAAGATCCTGGGGAAGAAGAATAATCTTCCGAGGGGAGCACCTATTTTGCGGATCCTCATTTTTTAGCTAGGAAAGCATTGTGTGGAGAAAGGAGTACTTCGGCTGAAGGGAGGAAATCTATGTTTTCCGGGTTCGTGAGCGAGCTGCTAGTTCTGAGATTCCATCACCTGAGGCCAAAGCCGTTAGAAATAAAGTCTTCCTAAGAAGAGTGATATAAGAGCAGGATTCATTGTCCGTGTCCGGCGCAAGTTTTGAGGACACCGTTCAGAGACCAGAGTCCTTTTGTGGCCGAACCGAAGGTCGAAGCCTGGCACATGTTTTTGGAATAGATGAGAAATAGGAATCAGCTAGGTTAATGTTAACCCAACAAGGAAGATCTTTTTCAAAGCTGACTTGATGGTGGTTAAAGTGCTAACTGTTAGGCCTTGCCAAATAGGAACCTCTAGAAAGAGATGGCTATATTCGGAGACATACGAGTATGGTCTGAACTCTTAGGGAATCTGCTAGTTGTTAACGGCCGAATCATATTGGCGAATTGTCGAGTCCCTTTTGTCTGATTCGATGAAGAGATCGTTTTCCGGTTCAATGTTCGTGTCTCTACGAGCTGCAAACTTCCTGTAGTCCACAAAGTTAGAGTTTTGGCTATCCTTGAGTAATCTGACACAGTGAGTTTGGATTACTTGGGTCAGTTTGGGGAACGGGATCCGGAAGGGACGGAGTTTCAACTCGAGGAGGAGAGGAAACCAACTGTTCTTGGCCAGTGAGGTGGTACTAAAGCCACTGCCCCCCGGAAGGTGCGTAGTTTGTGTAAAAGTCTCATTAGAAGATTCACTGGGGGAAATAGGTAAATCTTCTTCTAATGGTTCCTGAGTATCCACCGGAATGAAATTATGTCTAGAGACCATTCTGACTCCAGTGGTTTCGTCCTGGCTAGTGAGTCCGCTCTCACATTCTGAACTCCCGCTAGGTGAGTTACTGACAGGAACCAGTTCTTTTCTGTTGCCCAGGCAAAGATAGTGACCAGGATCCGATTCAGGTTGGGTGACTTGGATCCTCCCCTGTTGACGCAGTGTACTACGTCTATGCTGTCTGACACTACTCTGATGTGGATCGACCTCGGAGGAGAGAGTCTCTTCAGGGTCAAGAACACTGCCATGACTTCAAGAACATTGATATGGGACTGTTTCATGGCGGGTGACCAAGAGCCCTGAAACATCTGATGTTCGGAGTAATCCCCCCATCCACTTAGAGGCGTGGCTGTATGGAATGTCACTTGTGGAGGTGGGAATTGTAGAGGAACCGATTTGGAGAGGTTCTTCGGTTCGGACCATGGGCGTAGTCTCATTTTCAAGACAGAGGGGATCTTCGAGACCTTGTCTCTTAAAGGTACTGTAGCTCTCTTTCTCCAAACTCAATTGATGTCTTTGAGTTTGGCTTTTAATAGGAGATCTGTTACTGAAGTGAATTGGAGACGGCCGATGATATTTTCTAAGGTTCTTCTGGACACCTGTTTGTGTTTGAGAACATTTTTGATCTTGGAAGCTATTCCTCTTACCTTTTTGGAAGGGAGAGACAACGTGTGCTTCGAAAGGTCCCACTGAATGTCTAACCATTCTAAGTGGCCTGATGGTTGCAGGCGAGACTTTTTGAGATTGACCCGAAATCACAGGTTGTCGAGAAATCGAAGTACTTCATTCGTAGCTCTGTTGCCTTCTATGGCCGACCGGGCCCAAATGAGCCAACCGTCCAGATAAGCAATGATCGGTATCTCTTGGTTCCTGAGTTGTTCTAACACTGTCTCTCCCAGTTTCGTGAATATCCTAGGATCAATGTTGAGGCCGAAGGGCATGTCTTGAGCGCAAAAACTTTCCTGCCTAGGCGGAAACCCAGATAAGAAGAGAAGTTTCGAGCTATAGGCACATGATAATAGTCGTCGGTAAGATCAACAGAGGTGGTGACGGCCCCACGGGGAAGTAAGGTCTGTACCTGAGAGATAGTCAACATCCGGAACTTGTCGCAGAGAATGTAAGAGTTTAGCTTTGACAAGTCCCGGTCCACTCTCAATGCCGACAAGCCTTTCTTCGGAATTGTGAACAGGCGGCCTTGGAACTTCGGTGATCGGTCCCGTTTGATTGCTTTCTTCTTGAGTAACTCTGTGGTGTACTCTTTCAGGATGGGAGTGGATTTCTGGGAGAAGGTCACTGGTGGAGGAGGAGGACCTTGTGGCCATTTCCACCTCAAACTTTTAGAGATTATGCTATGAGCCCACGGACCGAAGGTCCAATGATCTCGAAAGTGGTAAAGTCTCTCCCCTACCGGGACCACCTCGTTGTGAGGGAGTGAATCTAGGTCCTTTCCTCCCCCGAGCCCCCTTTTTCCTAGGTCCGCCTCGATAGAAGAACTGTCTTCTACTCCTGTAGCTTCCTCTCTGGTGTCCACGAAAGGAACCTGAGGGTTCGGAGCTAGGGCTGTATGCAGGCGAGGACATCCAAACGGGGTTGGGCTGTGTACCTGGGGAATCAGTGAGGTAGACCACCTGATGAGGGGGATTCGGATGCATAGGCGTCGAATCAGAGGAAGACTGTGATGACGAGTGGGTAACTGACTATTGATGGCAGTGACCCCGGTTCGTTTTGTAGAGGGTAACTCTCTGCTTCTTCTTGAAGAAAGCTTGCTTTTGGTCTTCGACCTTCTTTTTGGCAGTGAGGCCCCGCCTCACCTGCAATTTTGGTTTGCTCTCGTATCATCTTGTAGAACCTTGTTCACCTCCTCCTGAGGGAAGAGGGTTTTACCCCATCAGGAGGAAGCTATCAGCCTGCTAAGTTCATGTCTGATAGAGGCCTCAGACAGAACGTATTTCCTACAACTAACCCGAGCAGACCACAAAGCGTGTAGGTCGAATTGGTAGGACAGAAATTGGTTCTACGTGAATATCTGAAACAAAGTCTCAGTGGGATAAATCGAGGCTAGGGGCTCCCCGAGGTGGGGTCCGTCTCTTTAAGAGCCGGCATGGCCGAACCTTCTTTGTCAGCTTGAATAGTAAGACCTGTCAATTTATCCATAATAGGCAAGGTAATAATGAGAGCAGTTGTAGATATGGCGTAGGCCCCATTGTGTGGGGTTAGCTTGGAATTAGCGTACCCCCAGACCGACAACATACTGGTCCAGACAGATTGGGCCTGCTCTTTAGGAAATATTACCGTTACCTTCGGTACCTTGTCTAACCTAACCAAGGCATGCTCTTTCAATCGAACAAATCCGTTGAATGGGAATTCTAGTCCCTGAGAGTAAATTCTAGGTCCTCCAGAGGGCGGACGTCTATGCCATCCAAAGTTATGGTACCATCTATATATGGGACATGTAAGGCAAATTTTTATGTGTTGTTTTTATCGAAGGAGGTTACTTCGATGCATCTGGGGCTGTAGGGGTAGACATCCGAGTTCCTGAACGGATCCGATTCGCCACAATATCTTTGAGCTCCGTCTTAGCTCCTTGGCTTGCCCTAGAATGTGTTGTATCTGCTCTTTAACCCTACCCTTGACTTTTAGCAGTCATGGTTTTATGCAAGGTAATATGAACATCAGGATCCTTTGAGGGTCCTAGGTCCGTGACTCAGATAATGGCAAAGCTGAAGGCTCAAAACTCATCACCACCTACCTGCCCGTCCATGGGGTCGACGTCCAACCCTAGAGAGGACACTCCGAGGAGATAGGGTCCGCCAGATGGAGCATTCCTTCCAAATCTTGATACCCAAGGGTGGAGAGCCGCTCTTGCAGGCCGGAGAGATTCATCATCATCCTGAAAGAAATGAGGGGATTAGTGATGAAGGAGAAGACCGTTCTCCTCAATAAGCAATATATACATAAATCCAGAACAAATTAAATCATCGCCAAAGGATACCAAAAAGAAACAAATTAGAACCAACTTACATCATCGGTCAGGAGTAGGGAGGACAGCTCGTAGCAGAGCGTGCCTGACTCTGGGAACCATACCATGTATGCGGACCTTCTGTAAAAGTGATCCTATTCACAGGCTGGGATCAACCAAATATCTATAAATAATAATATATATGTATATGTATATATTTGTACGTGTATGTAATACATATGTCTATATTTATGCATATAATTAATTATAAATATGTATATATATGGATAAATATCCATACCACATCGTGTTCAAATAGAAATAAATTTCTACTCAGTTCTTGGGATCGAACACTACCCCTTCTAATGAAAAGCCAGGTCGAAACCAACCATGCCATGAGAGGCTATTTACTGTTCCTTGAGACTCTGCTCAGTGAACAGATGAATCAATAGAATACTAATATCCAGTAACCACGTAACTTGTAACTATAAACCTCATCGGTAAAATAATGTTAACCCCGGTTCTGAACGTCTGAGTGATCTCTGTTGCCACCGGAGATCCGATGACAAAGGTCCGTCATGGTGAAAACGTGAACATCAGAGGTAAGATAATATTAACCCCAATGCTGAACGTCTGTGTGATATCCGGTTAAGCTGGAGGTTCGATGAAAAAGGACCGTAATAATGAAATTGTGATTATTCATGAAAAAGGGTTCGTACCCTAGTTCTGATCGTCTGATTGATCTCTGTTTGTACCGGAGATCCGGTGACAAAGGTCCGTCATCGTGAAATCGTGAACCTCAGCGGTAAGATATTAACCTCAATGCTGAACGTCTGTGTTATCTCTAGTGAAGCCGGAGATTCGATGAAAAAAGGACCGTAATAATGTAATTGTGATTAATCATGACAAAGGTTTATGTGCAAAAGGCCTCAGCCGGAGTCTGAGTGCCGGATTTCACCGTTGCACTCCAAATATCTGACTAGTTCTCACCCAATGAGTATCCATTATAACTCAAGGCGGAGCTACGGGTGTCGGCAAAAGTGATCCCAAAATAATGACTCATAGGCTAACGGAACCTATTTATAGTGCTAGCTATATTAACAGTAACCACATCAATAAAACGTGAATATCATCAAACGTAATATCATCGACCTGGAGAAGAAGAGGAGGCAAGAATAACTCGTGATCATATAAAACAGAAAACGGGAAATCCACCTCCCCTACTCGAGCTTAATAAAGAAAACGAGATAAAGGGTTTACTCGTAACTGTAGTAACAGAAAACGAGCACTCTATGCTCACGCTCTCATGGTTACATAACAAAGAACCAAAATCACACAATAATATGATAAGAATAATGATAAAAATTGTAATAACCAAGAACGAAGAATAACAACAACGTAACAAATAAACATAAAGATATAGTCTAAAACAAGCACCTTCCTGAGGCGTGTACAAAACTATAACAAAGACTAGATCGATATTCTTCGTTGGTCCAAATTGGACTTGCTAGCAAATAATTACCATAGTAAAAACAATAATAAATAATGATAATAAAATTGGTCATAAAACGTAAGTGATATAACCTAGATGACAGAGTACCAGATGGGCAATATTAACTTGAAAAACTACCGAAGCGAACAAAACCAAAATGGCTGCTGATACCGAGGCAGGCCAACCGCTTCCCAAACTAAAATCCACTTTACTGGAAAAAGAACAAATGCCCGGTACTGAAATAAACTGTCAAAACAAACTATGGTCCTTAACATTGGTAAAGGTGAAGTAGCAGCGTCATTCATGTTGAATTGACGACAATCACTTGCGAAAACACCTATCAAAACAATTTACGACTTAGCTGGTAAGTCCAAAACAGAAGGATGACCTAGAAGGTGTTCGTGTGGGTGACGGTGGCGTGGTACAAGTGTGGTTTCTGGGGTCTTTGTTACGGCCCTTCCCTCTGATGAAGGAGTTATCTAATTGGAAGACAGCCTGTGAATAGTGGTTTTCACACGCCCCTGATGTATACACGACACTCACGAGGTGCTCGCGCGAGGGTAGTAACCTCTGCATTCCATGCTTTTATTTTTCTCTGGTATATTTGGAAGATTTATATCAGAAAAGGTAGAAAGAAGGACTTTTCACCGGGCGTCACAGGTCGACCCAGAAATGATATTTTCATAATAAAATAAATTTTTGAATACAGTATACTTACCCGCTGGTTATATAAATTTAACTCCCGCCCTCCTCCCCTCTAGAGACTACCTATGGTATTGCTATGAGGCATGGAAGAACTTGGCTGGGTGTAGTTCCACCTGTGGTACCGCTAGGGCACTGTTGTACACCTACCATATCTACGATAGTGCGAGATTTTGAATTTCTGCCACGGCATCAGAAGACTTCAGCTCATATAACCAGCGGGTAAGTATATTCAAAAATTTATTTTATAATGAAAATATCAAGTTTTCCTAGTATACAAACCTGTATAAATTGGCCTGCCACCCTGTCCCCCGAGAAGTCCTGCCATAAAGCAAAGTGGTTACTCAGCCGAGAGGTGTGAGTGAGGGGGGTAGCCAGTCTACTCCAACCCCCACCTGCTAACTAGCGGATGGGGTAGTTATCCCTCACTAAAATTATCATGGCTTGACTTTCAGGTACGCTGAAAGTATACCCTATAAATAGCTCCAGGTTTGTATACTAGGAAAAATACAAATTACTTACAAATTTGTTATTTTGGAAAAAGAATTTCAGGCTATTAGGACCATGGAAAGGGTTACTTTTAAAAAGGCTCGTAAAAGAGCTCTTGAAAAGCAGATAAGGCTAGGGCAACTTTTTTCAAGGCTTTTGAAGAAAAATTTGCCAAAGCACACTAATGAAAATATCCTCACTTCTAACATGAAGAAATATATAAAAGTAGTTTGAGAGGACGAAAGTCCCATTGAAAATTTATTTCCAGAAAGTGTAGAAAAATCAAAACAGATACTTAAAGATCTGAAATATATTCAAAAGCCATCTACTCCCATTCTAAACAACAGTACAAACCTCTCTCAGGCCTCTTGCCTGATTTGATGGAGGTTCCACTTGAAACAAATTTATCTGGTGCACCTGTTGTGGGGAAGGTGCAAAACCCTGGTAGCTCACCACCTTTAAATCGAAAAAGAGAGAGACCTCCATCTCTCTCACCTCTTACCATAAGAAACATTAAAGTCAAGACTTCAAATAACTATGTCTTGTCTGCTGATGTTTCTGATTAACTGGAAGACAATTTAGATAAATCAGAAATTCAAGTTGAGGTTCACCATCCACCTCAATAATTAGATAGAAAGGACGCAAAGAAAAAGACAAACACAAAACCCAATATTTGTTCCGTAACTGAAATACAAACCACGCTATTTAATATGGGTAATTACTTTCGGCGTAGCTGAAATGACGAGCCATTAGAATTTTAACGAGGGTTTAATACCCCACCGCTAGTTAGCGGGGAATTAGGGAGGGTAGCTTGCTAACCCCCCCCCCCCCCTCACACACACCTGTGCTGAGCACACTTTGCTCTCGGCTCGGGTGCTAGACGGACGTGTCCGCTGTCACCCTCGCCTTCTCTGACAGCTATTTAACTGATCTTTTGTTTGCTTTTTCTTTGACAGAGTGTTTGTGAAGTTGGCCTCTGCGATGCGGAAGTGTCCCGGTTTACCTGACCGCCCTTGTGGAACTTATATGTCGGCGGTCGAAACGGACCCACACACCTTGTGTCCTTACTGTAGGGGCCAACGGTGTAATAAGAGTAATGTATGAGGTGAGTGTAGGGAGTGGTCTACCTCACAGTGGGAGAGGTTTTCCCGGCGCCGGAAGAAGTCCAAACGGGATATTTCTCCTTCGAAGATTTCTTTGAAAGGAAAAAACCCAAGGGCTCTTCTTTTGTGCCCCAAACCTCCTCCGAAGCTCCCACTCGATCGGTTTCTTCTGAGAAACTGTCGAGTGGTAGCGTAGGCTGTAGTTCTGTTGACCGATCTCGGGGTTTGGGAGAGGGAGTTACCTCCCATAGCGAGGCAGCTCCTCCTCCTTCCCCGGGGGAGGATATTGATTCTCATGTTGATGTGACTAACCATGATTTGTTGCAGCTTTGGGCTTCCTTGGGGCTTCAGGGTTCGCCCTCCAAGGAAGCCTTGTTTGACATGATCAAATTGGGAGCAGCTGTCAAACAATCGCCGTCTTTAGCAGAGGTCGATCCTCTATCGTCGACGTTTTTGTGGCAGAGGCTTCTGATGAGTTGTTTCAAACCTCTGCTCCTGATGTAGCTGAAGGCTTAGTTCCCCCCTCCGAACATCCTTCGAGGGAGGAACTAAGTCCAACGGTCTCTCCTGCAGGTGATTCTCCCCCTTGGGGGAGTTCACTGACAGAGACTCCTCTTCGGAGGACTGCTGGTCAGCCTGCTGACCCCACGGCCCCCAGAGGGCATATAAGGCACAAAGCCCGCCTTCCTCTTCACCGTAGAGGACTTCCTTTGCCTTACAAGGCGTTAGGAGACGCCTCTTCGGCTCGTCATCCCCGCAGTCCGCCGCAGAGGAACCTCGTCTTCGATCACCGACCCTGCCAGCTACATCCCTGGACCTCTCCCCAGATCGTTCGCGATCTCCTTCGGTGGAAGGTCGTCCTTGAAAAGGACACGCCTTCCTTCCACCCGCCAGACCTGCTAACCTGCCGTCGCCGTTCCTGGCCGCTGATGCGCTGTGGGCGCCCACGAATCCTGTTTTCAAACAGGCATCGTTCCCTTCAGGGCACAAGGGACTTTCTCTCATTGAGACTAAGTCCCTTACGCGCCATCGATCTCCTACGCGCCAGCGTGCAAGCGCTCACCTGTTCCGGATCCTGTTAGAGTGCGCCAGCGCTCACCTGCACGCCAGCGCTCACCTGCGCGCCAGCACTCACCTGCGCGCCAGCGCTCACCTGCGCGCCAGCGCTCACCTGCACGCCAGCGCTCACCTGCGCGCCAACGCTCTCCTGCCCGCTAGCGCCCCCACGATCTCCTGCGTGCCAGCGTTCTCCTACGCGCCAGCACTCGCCTGTGCGCCAACGATTTCCTGTGCGCCAACGATCTCCTGTGTGCCCACGATCTTTGGATCTGGGCGCAAAGGGGAAGATAATCTCTTCCCCTGCTCACCAGCGCTCGCCATTACGCCATCCTTCACCTACGCGCGCAGTCTCCATCGCGCTCCCGCCTGTTGCTGTTTTGGATGTGTGCCCTCATGCGCGCCCGCTCGCAAGGGATATTTCCCTGCGCGTGCGCCCAACGTTATCGCCCTCACGGGCTCAGCGTGATCCTGTGCGCCCGCGCGCGAACAATCGCCTTCGCGCACACGAGCGCTTATTCAGCTTGCTGCGTGCCCGCTGCTGACACCAGAATACAGTACGCCCCTGCGCGCCATCGATCGCCCGCACGCTCTCACCTGCGTGTCATCGCTCGCCCACGCGCCCTCGCCATTGCCTACGAGCGCGATTCAGGTAGAATTCCATCGCGCGATCCCACGCTTGAGGGTGCAGGACGACGCGCGACTAGGTCATCGTCATCACTCCCCCCCGCAAGCGCGGGACAGCGCGCTCGCCGGAGGGAGGGAAAACTCCGGGTAGGACCAGGAACTTGGCTTTTTCTTTTCAGGCCGACCCTGCTTTGGTAACTCCTCCTAGGGATCGAACGATCCCCTTCCCTCCAGAGGGAGTTTTTGGGCAGCCCTGGTTTGGGTCCCTCGTCAGAGCGGTCGTACAGGCTTTTAAGCCTGTTCTCTCTGAACTGGGACACAAATCAGTGGCAGTTTCGACTCCCCTGAAGAGGAAGAGAGGAGTAGCGGACGTCGTAACTTCTCCAAGGGCAAAGTCAACTCCTCGGAAGTCTTTGAGGATAGTCCCCTTCCCTTCAAACAAAGATTTTCCGTCCTCGGGAGTCCCGTGAGGTGAGTCGTTCTCCCATCGCACCAATGAGGGAAACCCCACCTCGCGCAGAGAAGTTTTCTCTGGTAGGGGTGGAGAAGAGCCTCCCACCATCACTGCTGGAGTCCTGTATCCCTCCCAGGAGGGAGTCGAAGGACTACAAGACGATTCCGAAGTCATCCTCAATGATTAGACCAGAACCAGCCAAGCCCTCGGAGAACGTCCACGAGTCCCCCCCGAGAAGAGCCTTCGGGGACAGGAGACTTCGCTGCCAGCCCTTCAGGAGTCAGAACACGCATTCTGGCAGGGTCTGACCCTTATGAGGAATCTCAATGGGTTCTCGGATCCAGAGATTCCTCTTCGTGAGGGCAAGGACACGGTCCTGGACAGAGTCATTAGTAGTCAGAAACCCTCTAGGGCCAATGCGGCTTAGCCTTGGTCCCAAGGGGTTAAGACTGCCAGGGATAAGGTCGAGGGCCAGCTCTCCGAGTTTGCCTCCTCCAGCCGGTCCAGCGCCGGTAACAAACTCCTCCCGCCTCCTCGTGTCCATCAGAGGAGGTACTTCGACATCATGGAGGAGACTTGTTTAGCTCTTCCTTTGCACCATTCCTTGGAAGAGCTTACCAGGGGAGTCCCTCTTGAGACACTCTCCACCTGGCAAGTGTCTTTCTCGGCTACGGAGATCCTCAGCCAGGAGAAGGTGGCGAAGTGTGCCATGCAGGCAACTTCGTGGCTGGACATCTGGCTAGGGTCTCTAGGCATCCTGCTACGATCTGAGGACCTGTCCAAGGAGAGTACCAGGAGGGACATGGAGACATTTCTACTCTCAGGCACTCGTACCATCGAGTTTCTAGCCCACCAAGTCTCGAACTTCTGGGCTAACACCATCTTAAAACGTCGAGATGCGGTGTCTGAGAGGTTCCACCAGAAAGTCCCCAGCACCGAGATCAGCAGGCTCAGACATTCTTCCATCTTGGGGAGAAATCTGTTTGACCCTAAGGACGTGGAGCTGGAAGCTGAGAGGTGGAGGAAGTCCAACCAGGACTCTCCTACATAGGGCTTTAACATCTAAACCCTATAAACCTCCAGCAACCACGCCCTACTAAGACTACAAAACCGGAAACAGCAGCAAAGACAACGGTGTCAAAGCCCTTTCCTGTCAAGGACAAGAAAGGCAAAAAGTCCTCCAGGGTAGGGAAAAATCCTAGAGGGAGTGGCCAGGGCGGCAAATGCTAGGATTGGCAGTCCCCCTGCATGTCCACCAGTGGGGGGATGCCTGCAAAGTTGCGCAAGCAGGTGGCAGCTACTCGGGGCAGATTCCTGGACGATTTCCGTAATCAGTCAAGGATATCGTGTCCCGTTCATAACATCTCTACCCCCCATGACAGCAAATCCAGTGTCGTTGAGCTCCCTTGCTATGAGATCGGCAAGGGGGCAAGCTCTTCGGGCAGAAGTCGAGACCATGTTGAAGAAGGGCGCTCTCCAAGAGGTCGTTGACAGGTCCCCAGGCTTCTTCAGTTGACTCATTCTTGTAAAGAAGGCGTCTGGAGGCTGGAGACCAGTCATCGACCTCTCAGCTCTGAACAGGTTTGTCAAGCAGACCCCGTTCAGCATGGAGACGGCAGACGCGGTCAGATTTGCAGTGAGACCGCAAGACTTCATGTGTACGCTGGATCTGAAGGACGCGTACTTCCAGATCCCAGTCCATCCGTCTTCAAGGAAGTACTTAAGATTCAGCCTAGACAACAAGATATACCAGTTCAAGGTGCTGTATTTTGGTCTCTCCACAGCACATCAGGTTTTCACCAGAGTGTTCTCCCTGATATCTTCGTGGGCACACAGGATCGGCATCCGTCTCCTCCGTTATCTGGACGACTGGCTGATCCTGGCAGACTCGGAGTCGGCCTTTCTTTGACACCGAGACAAACTTCTGGGACTTTGCCAAGATCTGGGGATCCTGGTCAATCTCGAGAAGTCTTCTCTGCTCCCTACTCAAAGACTGGTATATCTAGGCATGATAATAGACACCAATCTCCACAAAGCCTTCCCATCAGACGACAGGATAGCAAGGCTGAGGAGGGTCGCGAGTCCTTTCCTCAGACGAGAAGAACTCCCAGCCCAATCGTGGTTACGTCTCCTCGGTCACCTCTCATCCCTGGCCCGTCTAGTTCCCAACGGTTGCCTCAGAATGAGATCTCTGCAATGGCGACTCAAGTCCCGGTGGAATCAAGGACACGATTCCCCGGACGTCATGATCCCGATAGGTCCTGCGGAACGGACGGATCTTTAGTGGTGGGTGACAGACGAGAACCTACGAAAGGGAGTGGATCTTCTCGTCCTCCCCCCGGATTTGATGCTGTTTTCGGATGCTTCAAAGAAATGGGGGGCCCACATTCTGTACCACAAGACCTCAGGCCTGTGGTCAGAATCAGAAAAGTGCCTCCATATAAATCTGCTAGAAATGAAGGCCATATTCCTGGCTCTTCAACAGTTCCAACAATACCTGGTGGGTCACTCTGTGGTGGTGATGAACAACAGTACCACAGTAGTGGCTTACATCAACAAGCAGGGAGGTACCTTTTCAGAGCAGCTATCCCATCTTGCAGTAGAGATACTGTGATGGACCGAAGTTCACTCGATTCCGCTATCGGCTCGCTTCATTCCAGGCAAGAGGAATGTGCTCGCCGACAATCTGAGCAGAGCGTCTCAGATAGTGAGTACCGAGTGGTCTTTGGATCATCTAGTAGCCAACAAAGTCCTGGCTTTGTGGGGTTCTCCGACTGTGGATCTGTTCGCTACACCGCTGAACTTCAAGCTTCTGCTGTACTGCTCCCCAGTCCCGGATCCCAAGGCACTCTAGCAAGATACCTTTCAACAATGGTGGGACAACATCGACGTTTACGCTTTTCCCTCGTTCTGTCTGATGAGGAGGGTACTCAACAAGACCAAATTATCAGTCAATCTCTTCATGACCCTGATAGCTCCACTATGGCATCACGCGGAATGGTTTCCGGACCTTTTGCGACTCCTAACGGAACTTCCGAGAGAACTCCCTCCACGACACGAGCTACTCAAAACAACCACACGCCAACATCTTTCACAAAGCTGTAGCTTCGCTTCGACTTCACGCCTGGAGACTATCCAGCATCTCCTTGCAGAGAGAGGATTTTCGCAACTAGTTGCGAACAGGATGTCTGGACACCTGCGAAGGTCATCTGCAGGGGTCTACTAGGCAAAGTGGAGAGTTTTCTGTGGTTGGTGTCGTGGAAGGGGTATCCACTCGATGCCACTATTCCAGCAATAGCGGAGTTCTTCGTGTATTTGCGAGAAGAAATGAGCCTTTCAGTCTCGGCAGTGAAAGGCTATCGCTCAGCCTTAAGTCTAGCCTTCAGGCTCAAAGGAGTGGACATTTCTTCTTCGCTGGACCTTTCCCTACTCATACGAAGTTATGAACTTAACTGCCCTCAGTCGGAAGTTAGACCTCCTCCATGGAACGTGGTTTGAGTTCTCAAGTCTCTTAAGAGACCTCCCTACGAACCATTACGCCAGGCTTCAGATCGCCACCTGAATTGGAAGACGGTGTTCCTACTAGCTTGCCTCCGCCAAGCGAGTCGGTGAACTTCATGGTCTCTCGTATGACATCGCCAATTCAAGGGGATGGGGGGAGGTAACGTTCAGATTCGTCCCTGAGTTTATTGCCAAGACTCAGATTCCCGGAGCGCCGGACCCACAGTTGGACTCTTTTCAGGTTTCGAGTCTTCGTTCTGTAACAGATGACCCAGACCATCTCCTACTGTGCCCAGTAAGGAGTCTGAGGCTATATCTTAAAAGAACGGCGGCAGTTCGTCCCCAAGTGCAGGCATTGTTTGTAAGCACTGGGAGGACAAAGAGGAGGGTTACCAAGAATACCATCCCGGCATGGATTCGGAAGGTAATCCATCCATCCCTGAATCCTGACCCTCCTCCGTCACGTCGCCCTAGAACACATGATGTCAGGGGCGTAGCTACGTCCCTGGCCTTCAAAAAGAACTTCTCAGTGATGCAGGTTCTACAAGCAGGGGTGTGGAAGCGTCAGACGACCTTCACAGCCCACTACCTGCAAGACGTGACCCACAGGAGACTCGATACGTTCTCTATCGTCCTGTGGTGGCTGCACAACAGCTGGTTTAAACCTCAGGCTCCTTAATGGACAAGTAGCAGAAGGTTGGGGGCATTGTTACCCAGTCCTAGTCTGCATGAATGAAAAGGTATGCCTGGCCCTTATTCTTTTCTTCATCCTCCCCTATCTTGGGGAAAGCAGCATCTGGGGTTCTCTGCACAGCTGACCTCAAACCACTGCAGGTAAACCATGTTTCCTTGTGTTCCTAGTATTAAGCTAATACTGTCACGTCCCCATACCTTGATGAGGTGGTATTGGGAGAGTCCTAGCCTAAAGTTTCCATCAAAAGGACTTCAGGTCAACTTCCTAGGACGAGTCCCTCTTCAAACCTTCACAGACAGCTTACGTAGGCCGCAGCCCTTGCATAGCAAGGTGCTAGCAAGGTGCAGGGACTCCTTATTGTTGAGTGTTGACACACTCAGATATTGAGTCCCCGGGCAAAGCCAAAAGCCAGCACTGGCCGGGACTTACCACCCTTCATAAGGGTTGAGTCACCCATATTAAATAGCGTGGTTTGTATTTCAGTTACGGAACAAATGACAAATTCGTAGGTAATTTGTATTTTTCCTAACTATACAAACCTTAGCTATTTAATCAAACTTACCCGCCAGCCGTATCCCCGTGAAGTCCTACCTGCAAGCAAAGTGAGCTCAGCACAGGTGTGTGTGTAATGGCTCATCATTTCAGCTACGCTGAAAGTAATTACCCATATTAAATAGCTATGGTTCGTATAGTTAGGAAAAATACAATTTACCTAGGAATTTGTCATATCGAGATCCTTTGTAGAGATACCACCTGGAAATAGTGTTAGATCAAAGATTGCTAATGGGAAGACTTCATCCAGGGTGTCTTCCAAAAAATAAACCATAGTTTTTTCCTCCATTCTGCAATGGAATTGCCAGGGTTTAAGGGTGAAATATGAAGAACTTAAGCTCCTCAAATGTGAGCACTCCCCTATAATTGTATGTCTACAGGAGAGCAAGCTCGATGCTAATACTCCTTTTCCTCGAGAGTATGTTAGCTATAGGACATCATATGATCAATGAGCAGGGAGCCATGGGGAAAGTTTTATATAAATTTGTTGAGATGTTCCCCAAATATCTTTGTCTATCTGTACCCCTCTGCAGGCAGTGGTTGTACAGATAGATATAGGGAGAAAATACACAATCTGTTCTCTTTACTTGCTTCCAAATGATAACATCTCATATGATAATTTATTAGAGGTGACTCAACAACTCCCACAACCTTTTCTCTTACTAGGAGATCTTAATAGTAGTCATCCTTTATGGGGTGATGTTTTGGCAAATGCAAGGGGTAATGTTTTATCATCACTTTTGGGAAATGAAGATGTAGGACTCCTTAAAATAGGAGAGCAGAGCCTACACACTTTCATGTTAAGACAGGTACCGTGTCCTGCATTGACCAATCAATTGCAAGCTCTAACTGTCTTCTCAAATTTAGTTGGAGAATTTTAGATGATTGGCATACTAGTGATCATGCACCAATCATTATAAACACCAACAATAGTCCACCTTTACAGAGATCGCCACGATGGAATCTTGACAAGGCGGACGGGGATAGATTTCGGGAGCAAAACGAAATTGAAAGGAATGCAGAACAGTTTGAAAGTGTTGATGATGTCATAGACTTGCTTAATGGAACTCTTCACACAGCAGAAGCCAATTTCATTTGCAAAAGAACAGGGATATTCAAACGACGACCAGTGGTGGTCTTCAGAACTAACTGGCCTGCACAGAGCCACAAGAAGATCTTTAACTCAATTGCGCAGACACCGTGCTGAGGAGAATTTAATCATATACAAGAAATGTAGGGCACAGTTCCGTCGTGCCATGAAAGAAGCTAGGCTCTAATCTTGGGTGTCGTTTGTTTCCTCCATTAACAGTAGAACACTAACATCATCTGTGTGGAGGAAAGTAAAGGAGATGGCTGGCCAGTTCACCCCAAACCCACCACCAGTGTTGAAGGTGAATAGTCAGTATGGGACTGGAGCAACCAAAGTTAGCAATGCCCTGGCTGATCATTTCTCAAATGTATAATGTAAGTGTGAAGCAGCTCCTGTTCACAAGTACAGTATAGGAGTACTGAAAAAATGAAAATGTTAAATTTTGCAACAAGAAGGGAAGAGTCATTCAATTCTTTTACTGAAAGAGAATTTGATTCTGCATTTGCTACGTGTAACGATACAGCCCCTGAACCCGATGGAATTCCATATGCAATGATTAAACATGTACCTGTTAATACCAAGTTATTTATTTTAAGCATTATTAACAGAATATGGCATAATCATAGTAGTTATCCAAGTGTTTGGGAACTAGCCATTATTTTAGCCTTTTTAAAACCTGGTAAGGATAAGTTTTTAGCAGCAAACTATCGACCAATTGTGGTACCTGGAAAAGAAGGGTATTTTATCACCAATCCAGATTGGATTAAGGAAAATGCACTCAACGACTGATGTGTTGATAGGACTGGAGTCCTCTGTTTGTGAAGCCTTTTCTTCCAAACAGCACCATGTAACAGTCTTTTTTTTACCTTGAGAAGGTATATGACTGCATGGAGATATGGTATACTTAAAACCATTCATGGCTTGGGATTTCGAGGAGAGCTACCATTGTTAATTCAATCATTTATTTTGCATAGATTTTTTTCAAGTGAGAGGGGGGGGGGAACCCTATCGAAGAGGAAATTTCAGGGAGTTCCCAAGGTTAGTGTGCTAAGTGTAACCTTATTTGCACTAGCCATTAATGGGATATCCTCAGTCATTCCTCAAGATATTCTCTCAACACTATTTGTTGATGACCTCTCCATATCATTTGCTGGAGCTAGAATGGCAATGGTTGAGAGAAAACTACAAATCACAATTGATAAAATTATTCAATGGTCTGATATGAATGCGTTTAAGTTTTCGACAAGCAAAACTACTGTTGTTCATTTGTTCCGTAATTGGAATACAAACCTACGCTATTTATTAGGGTTATTACTTTTAGCGAAGCTGAAAGGACGAGCCATTAAAAGTATAGTAAGGATTAATAACCAATTACGCTGGTTAGCTGGGTTAGAGAGCGTTAGCTTCCTTCCACTCCCGCTCACACATCGGTAATTTACCTCACTTTGCTTTTGGCTTGGATGGTGTACAGTTGTTTCCATTCTTTATCCTTTGCTTATTTGAACTGCCATTAATGTTTTTGTTTATGCTTTTTCTTTTATTAGTGTGTGTTGACTTCTGCGACCATGTGTAATTGCCCTGGACTCGAAGGTCGGCCCTGCGGAAACTTCATGTCGGCCGTGGACACTTGATAGCCCCACCCTTTGTCCCACCTGCAGAGGTCAACGGTGTGATAGTGGTAACAGGTGTTGGAAGTAGTCTGCCTCTCAGTGGGAAAGGTTTGGGCGATGGCGGAAGTAGTCAGAGCGGGATATTTCTCCTTCGAAGGTTTCTTTGAAAGGGGGAAAACCCAAGACCTCTTCCTCCGCTTCCTGACCTTCCTTCAAAGCTCCTGCTCGTTCGGTCTCTTCCGAGAGACTGTCGAGTAGTAGTGTAGACCCTTTATTTAACGTCCAACCCCGGTCCTCGAGAGGTGTAGCTTCCCCTAATGAAGTGACCCCACCTCTCCCCCCAGGTGAAGCCTTGTCTCTGTCTCCTTTTGTACAGGTGTGGTCGTCCTTGGGACTTTTGGGTCGGTCCTACAAGGACTCCTTGCTGCGCTTCATCATCCGTGGTGTTAGTGTGCAGCCGTCGTCAATGTGGCGAAATTTCACCGGTTTATACAAAATAGCCCGATGTACTGGGCAGATCACAATGTCTTAGGGACAAACTACTCAAAACCATCGGGGGAGTAATTAGAATATGGGTATTTTTAACAAATTTTATTACAGAAATAATAATCTAATACGAAAGAAACATGAAAAATTAACCTTTACTTGACATACGAGAACATGTGACCGAAAAAAAACTATGTCCACTTCGGACTCAAGATATCAACAAAATTAATTGAACATTTATAAAGTTATCTCGATAAACCTCTTACCGAGACCTTTAGAGTTACTTTGCACAATAACACTGATCCCCTGGCACAAGGATCGACAAAATATTTATAGATACAAACTTTACATCAACTCTATCAAGACCTACACGGAAACCGACCTGGGTACAATAGGCGTGGGGAGAGAGAACAATTAGAAAGGACTTACTATGATTGGGGACGTCGGATCAAAGAGGGCGAGCAAGCCTTGCAACTTCCGACGTCACCTTTTTGGCGCGATTTGTCCTGAACCTAAATTTCTAGATTGGATTTTTTTATCATGTTACAATAGAATGACGTTATTTTTCCTAATCTTAAATTACTAGTAATTGATTTCATTAGTCTCAGCGCCTTCCTACCAGGCGGTTTCTCTATTTGGTTCTAAACATTCCCGTCTTGAACTACATTCATTCGCCCACGAGTTTTCTCCTCTCCCTCCAATTTGACGTAGTCGTAGGCGGAGTCAAATGGCGGGAACTTCGATTGATCAGGTCGAAATTCCCGACATCCTCCACGCCCCAAAATAAGGAGCGATGAAACGTCGGTCAATTGGATGGAGCTAGACTCGGGGTGAGGGGAGTGACTTACTCCGAAACTCTGTTAGGCTCGCTGCGTAGCGCTCCGCAACGACTCGAACAGAGCACGCACAATATACAACAGCAATGTTACCCCGGGGTAATAAACACAATCAATAATATAGTCATACAACAGTTCAAATTAGGCAATGGGCCTAGCAATTTTAATGCACTCGTGTATAATTCACATAAGGAACAGCAGAAATCAGTGATAATGTACACACACATTTTACAGAATTCAAATGGCAAGCAATTAGGCAATGGGCCTAAAACAAACAGAAAATGGCAATGGAAATGCATACATTACAGTTCAAATGCAAAGGCAATTAGGCAATGGGCCTAAATCAAACAGAAAATGGCAATGGAAATGTACACAATTCAAATGCAAAGGCAATTAGGCAATGGGCCTAAATCAAACAGAAAATGGCAGAAATGCATGCATAACAATTCAAGTTCAATGGCAATTAGGCAATGGGCCTAAGACAAGTCAAAAAATGGCAGAAATGCAAACATAACAATTCGAGTGCAAAAGCAATTAGGCAATGGGCCTAAGACAATCAGAAAATGGCAGAAATGCATACATGACAATTCAAATTCAGTCTGTCTCAACTCACAATAATAGAGACTTCTATAGCGCTGCTACATGCAGGCTGTTACTTAATGGAGTACAAGAGGGAGGGGTTGGTTCTGTGCAACGCTCGGTCTGTACGCACGAGAGACCATCCCGTTCCCGTTCTCCACCCCTACGCACTTCCAACCTCCGCAGATTCACGCACACCTCACAAACTCCACCCTCCCTACCTTCCAGATAGGACACGCCCCCTTTTCACTTACTGTTTACAGCTACTTTTTATATATCGTCACTTTTCAGCAGACAGTCCATTAGTTCTCGCTGTTTCGCGGCAGCCCTTCTCAATGGGCGTGCAGAACGTCTTTGTGCGTTCGTCTGCTCTGATTCAGTTTCATTTTCATTTTCACTTCTTTCACTAACTGCATAGTTCTCACCTTTCTCGTCGTTGTCGTCCGTTCCTGTGGCTGGTTGTTGAGTTGTCGTAGCTGTTGCCATACCCTGGTCGTTCCCAGACGTCACCGCTATCCCTGGCATTCCGGCTGTCGAACTGTAAGCGCCCTCTTCTCCGTCATCGCCGTCGTCTCCTTCATGGTCATCCTCAGAGGGGGCTATTTCTAGGGGAACCAGGTGGCTGACAGCTCGCAGCGATTCGACACCCTCAAACAACACTTTCGCCGAACGTACGACTCCGTCGTCGTCAGGATACGTCTCCACGACACGTCCCAGAGGCCAAGTCGCTCTTTTCTTATTCTCCTGCTTAACTAGCACGATGTCTCCGGGGTGCAGCTTGGAGGGTTCCCCGGGCCGACAGTCGTGCCGGGCTCTCAAGGCACTCAAGTATTCCCTTCTCCAGCGTTCCCTAAAAGCTTTGAGTGAATCTGTCAATCTTACGTAACGATCACGTAGCTTCCGAGAGGTGAAGGTTGCGTTGAGATGGTCGTCCGGTAAGATTGGTGCCATGAGGTGGACTTGGTGTCCTCTTATCAAATGGGAAGGGGTGAGGACTTCATCCTCGCGCTCGTCACCGCTGTACATAAGCGGTCGATTATTCACCACTGCTTCTGCTTCTTTCACGAGGGTTAGCACGTGGGCGTCCGGCAGGTACTTCTTTCCGAGGGCTATCTGGAGAGTCCGTTTCGTTACTCCTATCAAACGCTCGAAGAACCCCCCTTTCCAAGGTGCACGGGGCGTCTGAAACCGCCACTTTATGCCAGTTTTCCTCAGGAACTGCTGGACTTCATCCTCTTCATAAAGTCCCTGCAGGAGTTGGCTGGCAGCCTTGAAGGTTTGATGGTTATCGGACATGATGAGCTGTGGGGCACCGTGGGTGGCACTAAACCGTCTAAGTGCCAACACGAATTCTTCTGCTTCCAAAGAGGGACAGAAGTCAAGGTACACGGCTCTGCTAGCCATGCAGGTTATGATTAGTATATATCCTGGCCGTGTCTCAGTGTTAATTGCTGCTGTGTGGTCCACTCCGACCGCCGTGAAGGGTTTTGTGAGGGTGATCCTTTCCTTTGGCAGGGGGGGTGGTGGTGGCTGTCTCGTTAGAGGCTGGAAGGCCAGCTTGCATTCAGGGCATTGCCGCACGGTTCGCTTCGCAATGGAACGCAGACCCGCCACCCAACATTTCTGTCGAAAGATACCTATTAGAGTATTCACCCCACAATGCAAATGTAACCGATGTAAATAATTTAAATACATCCTAACTAAATGCCCTTTGGCTGGCAAGAGAATTAAATGATGAGTTTCTCCTACATGGGACACTCGTCCCCTGGTGCAGATGAGATTATCCACTAAAACTAAATTCAATTGTCTAACAAAATTAGCAACTTCACGAGGGGGTCTGACTCCGCCCTTTAAGTAGGCAAATAATGTTTTTGCTCTAATTGTACAACAATACTGAACGGATGCCGTTCTATCTTAGCAAATTTTAAAACTAGTCTGGCTACTCTTAACAAGAATTGGAACCCTACTTTCCTTTTCAGGATGTCCCAAATCTCGCCTGGGGGGGTAGGACACATCTCCTCCCTCAACTCCTGCACCGCCGCTACTACGTGAGTTTGATGTAGTAGATCTTCCTCCTCGTAAGGAACAGGCTTTCCCGTGGTCCTGAGGAATTCTGGACCGTTCCTCCACAGGGAGTTAGCTTGCAATTGTTGAGCCGTTGCACCTCGGGATAGGATATCGGCAGGGTTCTGATGACTAGGGACATGGTTCAGACTGAAACTACAAACCTGCTGAATAAAAATAATTTCCGCCACTCTGTTAGAAACAAACACATTTTTATTAGACCTGGCATCGGGAGATGCTACCCATGCCAACGTTACCTTACTGTCGGTCCACATTACTATTTCCCGTGGCTCGATCAGATCCTTGAGCGTTCTTGCTAGTCTGCTGCCTAACAACAAGGCCAGTAACTCTAGCTTAGGGATCGTCAGCTTGCTCATCCCTTTCGGAGTGATCCGGGTCTTACTCGTTACCAGACTTACCCGATTGCATTCGTCCCTAGTATATGCCACTGCTCCATATGCCTTACTGCTGGCATCGGTGAACACATGAAGTTGTAAGCCTCTTCTTCCTATTGATCTTTGAAAGGTGATGTCGCTCACCGCTTTCAAATAATTCAACAATTCACTTGCCTCTTTAGCCCTTTCCTTTCCTAACACATCATCCCAACCTACATTATCCTCCCATAGTTGTTGAAGGAAAGGCTTTCCCCTTACAAATAATGGGCTTATCAAACCTATCGGATCATAAATGGAGACTAATAGGGAAAGTACCCTACGCTTCGTAGGCACCCAGCCCTCCCCCAACTCACAGATCCTTTTACTTTCTTTCACACACAATCTGTCCACGTCCCGGGCCCATCGCAGCCCGAGCACGTTCACACTCACAGGCTCACTCCACTGTTTCTCGCTATCGAAGGCCAAGTGATTGCTGGCCCACCCTTCTAAGGGCATACCCGCCCCTTTTAAGATTACAGGCTCATGCTCTCGCCTCATATGTTCTATATCTTCAAACGTGGCCAGATAATTATCGACATAAAAGGATTTTACTAAATCTGGGCGCCCTTCCTCTTTAAAATGACAATTTAATATTTGTTGTAGCAAAAATGGACTAGCTGTGATGCCGAACACCACGACTCTAAAGGCGAAGGTAAGCGCTCGACCAGTTGCCTTGCGCCACAGAATTCGTGTGTATTTGGCATCACGAGGATCTAACAAAACACGATGGAATGCTTTACTTATGTCGGCTAACATGGCATATCGATTCAACCTAAACCTTATAATTAAACTATATGCTACCTCTACCAAATTGGGCCCAGGTAAGAGACATTCATTCAATGACTTGCAACCTTGTGACTTTGCCGAGGCATTGAACACGATTCTAAGGGGGGTGGTACGGCTGTCTTTCTTAACACCAAAGTGTGGCATGTAATAACCTTCCACTACGGGATTTTTCACCTCTGATATAAAACCTGCTTCGATATATTTATCTATCACTCCCTGATATTGTTCAAAATATTTCCTATCCTTTCTGAATTTTGTCTGCAACGACTCTAACTGCGCCACAGCGTTACGATAATTTGTTTCTGGCCTAGCATCCGACCCGAATGGTAGGCTAACCTGATATCCCTCAGGTTTTCTTACAACGCTTTGCGATACCTTTCGCACGGCCTCGGCCTCGCGAACAGTGTATTGCTCAGATGGGGCGATGCCAACACGGTCTAATCGCCACCACTCATCTACATCATACAGATATGGCTCGTTCGTGATTCTGCACACTCTCAACGTTCTAACTTGTTCGACCTTTTCCCCTTGGAACAGCCACTGTGGCACCTTCCCGTACGGGGACATACCATTATGCGTTAAGAAAAGATTTATCCCATCTACTTTTTCAACACCTATGATGAAATAGCTAAAATAATCAGCCCCAACTAAAATGTGAACGTTCTTCATGGTATCTGATTGGTTTGCTGGATCGGCTAACGTGACTCCCTTGGTCAACAGATGCTGTCTGACCTTTACATAACCCACGTTATGTATCGGGACGTCCACGTGTTCGTGTGCCACCAACTTCATACGCACGATTCTTTTCCCCATTTCAACCCTACAACTTACTACATCATATTGTCCGCTTATTTCCTCGGAACCAAACGGAGCTATATTCAAGGATACTCTTCCTACCACCGGTAGGCCTAATTGACGGGCAATTTTTGCAGAGATGAAGCTCCTCTGGCTTCCTAAGTCGAGAAATAGGTGGACTCGCTTACTACCTTGCTTTTGTTGAATACCTGCCATGGCTGTTGGCAAGATAGTGCATGGGAGGTCCACATCAGACCTCTGCGCGATCTTTGCGCTCGTGCATGGTTTAGATTCTACTTTAACTTTGGATGGTCGGGGGACAGTTTGGTTCTGCGCAGGCGTCGCATTTACTACGGGGCGGGACGTTGTTGATTGACTATTACTAATATGACTAGGGATTGATTGCGGTCTACCCGCATCGCAAATTGCAGTGTGGTGCTTAGTATTACAGTTTCTACAGGAATTTGAAACGGGTCATTTATCGCTACGATGGCCTGATTTCGTGCAATTAAAACAAAGACCCCTTTTTAGCAAAATGCGACGTCTAGCAGCTACGTCAGTCACTTGGCGACATCCGTGAGGCGGATGCCGTTCGCTACAAAATGGGCAGGAATTATGGTGGATGGGATGGGTTTTTGGTCTTACACTACTGTCTGGTCTTTTGTCACTCTCAAGACTGTCGCCTCTTTGCAACGCATCGTCTTCTAACATTCTTACAATAAAATCTATTGCCTCAAAAAACTCGTCCAACGTATAGTCGCATTTCCTCAAATGCTCTACCACTTTGCGGTATAGTTTTCCCTCCGAAAGTTTTTGATTAATGAGGCTCATGACCATGCCCTGGCCTAAGTCATTGGTACTAAGTCTTTTGATTTGTTCAATAATGATGGTCAACTCAAAACGGAACCTTTTGAGTTCTACTGGGATTAGTGACGGCACAAAGATGTTTGCTAATTTACGGTGCAGAATCACGAGTGTCTGGTGCACGTTGCCATACTGCTTATCTAATAGGTCTAATGCTACACTATAGTTCACGGCGGTTACACTTAGAGATTTGATGATCCTAAGCGGCTCTTTGCCCAACGTCCCCAATAAATATGTGAATTTAGACACTTCATCTAAATCAGCTCTTCGATCCACGTGGATCGTGAATAGTTCACGGTACGATGCGTACTCTTGCACTTCCCCTTCAAACGTGGGGAGAGGCAGCGGCTTCAACCTGGGGAGGGCAACATTCCCCGTTGAAGGGCCTTTCACTTTATCTATTCTATTGTACAATAGTGTGGAAGCACGTGTCGCTTCACCTAACATATGCCTAATTCGGGCTTCGAAACTAGTTTCTAGCTTAACGCGCTGGCTCTTGTATAGCTCTTTAAGCTGTCGGACCTCTGCCTGCAACTCCGTTACCAAATTCTGGTAAACGGACTCGGAGTAGGTCTCTATCAGCGCCCTATGCGTTTCGCTTAGTAAATCCTCCAGTAGGCCCATCGACGCCTCGATATGAACGATCGTGGACACAGCCATCTTAATTACTTTACTTTACGTTTGGGGGGGTTGGGCAAGGCAAGGAAAAAAAGATAATTTTACATTAAGAAGGGACTCAAACTGACCCACGTGGGCGATCGCACATCGGGACGTAGATGAACCTTTGATTGTTCCTTCTCTCCCACCCTTAAAAGCACATACTCTAATTAGTCCCGTCCGGCTCTGGGAAGCACTTGTGATCCGGTTCGAAGGACCAAATGTGGCGAAATTTCACCGGTTTATACAAAATAGCCCGATGTACTGGGCAGATCACAATGTCTTAGGGACAAACTACTCAAAACCATCGGGGGAGTAATTAGAATATGGGTATTTTTAACAAATTTTATTACAAAAATAATAATCTAATACGAAAGAAACATGAAAAATTAACCTTTACTTGACATACGAGAACATGTGACCGAAAAAAAACTATACGGTTTATACAAAATAGCCCGATGTACTGGGCAGATCACAATGTCTTAGGGACAAACTACTCAAAACCATCGGGGGAGTAATTAGAATATGGGTATTTTTAACAAATTTTATTACAAAAATAATAATCTAATACGAAAGAAACATGAAAAATTAACCTTTACTTGACATACGAGAACATGTGACCAAAAAAACTATGTCCACTTCGGACTCAAGATATCAACAAAATTAATTGAACATTTATAAAGTTATCTCGATAAACCTCTTACCGAGACCTTTAGAGTTACTTTGCACAATAACACTGATCCCCTGGCACAAGGATCGACAAAATATTTATAGATACAAACTTTACATCAACTCTATCAAGACCTACACGGAAACCGACCTGGGTACAATAGGCGTGGGGAGAGAGAACCATTAGAAAGGACTTACTATGATTGGGGACGTCGGATCAAAGAGGGCGAGCAAGCCTTGCAACTTCCGACGTCACCTTTTTGGCGCGATTTGTCCTGAACCTAAATTTCTAGATTGGATTTTTTTATCATGTTACAATAGAATGACGTTATTTTTCCTAATCTTAAATTACTAGTAATTGATTTCATTAGTCTCAGCGCCTTCCTACCAGGCGGTTTCTCTATTTGGTTCTAAACATTCCCGTCTTGAACTACATTCATTCGCCCGCGAGTTTTCTCCTCTCCCTCCAATTTGACGTAGTTGTAGGCGGAGTCAAATGGCGGGAACTTCGATTGATCAGGTCGAAATTCCCGACAGTCAACTTCGGAGTTAGATCCTCTGTAGTGTCTGAGGCGTCTTCTGTGGCCGCTGCCGACACCCCTGCACCTTCAGACTCTCCAACTGTTGCTGCCAACTCTGTTCCCCCTGTTCCTGCTCATTCTTTGAGGGGGAATTTAGGCTTTCTTCAGTCTCTCTTGCTAGTGTTTCTCCTCCTCGGGGGAGTTCAGTCATAGAGACTCCTCTGCGGAGGACTGCTGCTTTTAAAGGTCAACTCGCTGATCCCCCGGGCCCTAGAGGGCGTCTTCGACACAGAGCTCGCCCTCAGCTTTGCCTTAGAGGTGACCCTTCACCATTGTTGAAAAGGCGCCTCTTCGGCTCTTCAGCCTCATCCTCGTAGCCGTCTCCCGCAGCGGAGCCTCCGCTTCAGTCATCTTCCGGCCCTCGACCTTTGCCTGCTCCTGGACCTTCTGTCCAGCATCTTCTCACTGAGAGAGGATTTTTGCAACGATTTTGCGAAGAGGATGTCTGGATACCTGTGGAAATCATCAGCATGGGTCTACCGGGCAAAGTGGAATGTCTTCTGTGACTGGTGTCATGGAAGGGTTATCTCTCCACTTGATCCCACTATTCCAGCAATAGTGGAGTTCTTTGTGTATTTGCGTGAAGAAATGCGCCTTTCAGTCTTGGCGGTAAAAGGCTATCGCTCAGCCTTAAGTCTCGCCCTCAGATTCAATTGAATGGACATTTCCTCATTGCTAGAACTTTACTTACTCGTACGGAGTTATGAACTAACCTGTCCTCAGTCGGCAGTGAAACCTTCCCCATGGAAAGTAGTTCAAGTTCTCCTTAAGAACCATTACGCCAGGCAACAGATCACCACCTGAATTGGTAGACGGTGTTCTTGCTCGCTTTAGCATTGGCCAAATGAGTCGGCAAACTTTCATATTCTCTCATACGACATCGGCCATTCAAGGGGATGGGGAGAGGTAACGTTCAGCTTAGTCCCCGAGTTTGTTGCTAAGACTCGGAATCCGGGGGTGGCGGATCCCTGATTTGACTCCTTCTGCATTTCGAGTCTCCGCTATGTAACAGACGACCCAGATCATATCTTACTCTGCCCAGTGAGGAGTTTGAGGCTGTACCTCAAAAGAACAGCAGCAACCTGTCCCTGTGTGCCTCCACTATTTGTCAGCACAAGGAGGAACAAGAGGAGGATCACCAAGAATACCATCTCTGCTTGGATTTGCATTATCATAGACCATGCCCTGAATCCAGATCCTTTTCCTTCACGCCCCCCAAAGCCTACGATGTCAGGGATGTAGCTATGTCTATGGCCTTCAAAAGAAACTTTTCCGTGACACAGGTTCTATAGGGTGGGGTGTGGAAGCATCAAACTACATTCACAGCCCACTACCTGTAACATGTGACCCACAAGAGGCTTGGTATGTTTTCTATTGGCCCTGTGGGTGGCTGAACAACAGCTGGTCTAATGCCTCAAGCTCCTTATTAGACAAATACTGTAGCAGAAGGTTGAGGGCAATGTTACCCAGTTTTAGTCTGCGTGAATGAAAAGATATGACTGGCTCTTATACTTTTCTTCATTCTCCCCTCTCTTGGTGAAAGCAGCATCCTGGGTTTCTCTGCACAAGCTGACCATTGCAGGTAAACCATGCTCCCTTGTGTACCTAGTATTGTGTCAGTGCTGTTGTGTTCCCATACCCTGGCGAGGTGGTATTAGTAAAGTCTTGGTTATAACAGTTTTTCCTACAAAGACGCGGAATAACTTTTACCTTGACAGTCACACTGCTGATCTCAACACAAAGCTTGCGTATGTTGCAGACCACCAGTTGGCTGGTGGTTCCCCACTGCCGTTCATTAACTAGCGGCCGGTTGCTGATATCTCATTATGAGTTTTCACTGCTGTATTCCAGCTTTGCTGTTATTATTCTCCTATGTAAAGATCTCAGGTTTGTATAGTTAGGAAAAATTCAAATTACTTCCAAATTTGTCTTTTTTCTTGTTTACCTTCGCCGGGAGAAGATCCTCTTAATCTCAGCGCATTGGATGTCGTCCTTTGGGGATCTCTTATGAATTTGTCCAGGACCGAGTTTAGGACAACAGTGAGACCTGCTTTACGGTGCCCCTGACTCCTGTTTTGGACTCCCTCCCAGCCATCATTGCTGCTTCATCCCATCGTCATTTTGTCCATCTGTCTGTGTCCGTGCCAATCCAGCATGTCATTGTATAATCTAGTGATCTTCAACCTGTGACAGGCTGCCAAGTCATAGAGCCCATGGTCTGCCAAGTTACAGGCCAATCTACAATCATTAATTAATCTCAACTTTAAAAGGACATAGCTTAATCTTCAGCCAGGTCTTCAGGCGGAAAGGCGTTGATCTTTCTTCCTCATGGGAATTATTGATGCTCATGAGGAGCTTGTAGCATTGCTGTCTCCTAAGAAAACTTCCACTTTCGTGGGATGCCATTCAACTTCGCTGGTCACTCATGCATGCCCTATACAAACCCTTAAGACAAATTTTGGATAGAGATCAATTGATAAAGGTTTCCCTCCTTACTCTAACCTTAGCAAAGCGTGTGGACAAGTTTCATGGTATCTTTTATGCTTTAATGACATTTGCTATGTCATGTCTTTATGAAAACAGAAGGTCTCCTTCAACTTTGATTCGGAATTCGTGTCCTTTATCCAGAATGCAGCTGTTTATAATGGCAGAATTGAGTCCTTCTCCATCTCTTCTTTTCAAAAAGCAACTAGCAGGGATCAGTATGACTTGCTTCTCTTTCCTGTGAAGAGCACCAGAGAGACTTTGTCAGTACCAAAAGGGTCAAGATGTCCAGGAACACTGTTTCTTCTGTCTTTGTGAGATGATCAAATGTGATTATCTAACAAGAGGATGGAAGGACCATCCCGAAGTTTGAGCGATTGGTCAAATATATAAGATCTACCCTAACAATCATTAAAAACTTGTTAGTGGAAAAATTCTTGATGGCAAAAGTCTGTAGTAAGAATCTGTTAGTGGCAAAAGTCATAAAGGCAGGAGTCTGGAAAAGATAGGCAAACTTCACTGCCCCCACTACTACGGGAGTATACCCTTGGTCCTTTAGTAGCTACTCAACGAGATGTTTTGCATCTATCTCCATCACGGAACATAAAGCATCTCATCCAAGATAGGAGTTATGACCTTAGTCTATAAGTAGGAGAAAGAATAACAGGCCTTTCTCTTAATCTTTTTTCCCCTCCCTTGAGGTACAGTAGTTGTTCCATTATACGCTGGACCAGACTTTAGATGCAGGTAAGCCTCAACTATTGAGTAACTTTTCTGTACTGACAAGTTTAGTATCAAAGTATCTCCCCCATCCTCCCAGACAAGGAGCATGGACAGAATGTATGTATGTCCCTTTCTCATAATGAAATATACCCACAAGTCCGTCAACATTTGTTTTTGGCTTTGTGGTAGTAGCTCCATAGTTATGTAGCCAGTCCAGCACTGGATTCATCTTGTCTATGGTAAAGTTTTTGATGCAAGTCTGGAAGAAAGGTATAATGAACTGGCTCTTCTGCTTCTTTCCCCCCCCCCCCCCCTTATTAGTGGATGAAGCTTTTGTACCGTTACATGCTCGATCTGACATTGTGCTGGTAAACTACATTTCTGAGCACTATTTTTATTATACTGGATATGTAAGTTGTTCTCCCCTATCCTCCTTTTACGAGGAGAAGGGTGGTGGAATGAATACCTATCCTTCGGCCATCCTGCTCCAGGTATTTCATTCCAGACTACATTTCAGGGAAGAAAGATTCCTTCATAGATAACTTACCAGATACCAAACAAGTGCTGGCCAGGCCTTGTTAGCCTTCTCATCCATATGATAACCTGATAAGAGGTAGCTGGAGTGAAATCTCCTTCCCTTAGCTACAGGAGTGACTGGCATTTCAGGGAAGGAAGAGAAAAAACCAGTTTGGATTTAGGGGGACTTTCTTCCCATCAGTAAGTGAGTCTTCCTATTTTGAATGACGAAAAATTTATATACAAGTCAGAACAAATAAATTTCATTCAAACCTGAGTTCAGTAAAGTTAAATTTCCCACCTTATGAGCCTAAATTTGAAAAGGAAGTGTGTTTGAGAGGAGCTTTGGCTGTCTAATTGCCCAAGTCACCGCCTTTCATTAACTACCTTGTTAATGATTTCAACGGTCATTCCACCCCTGCTGAAGACATTTTCTATTTTAAAGGATTCAGATTTGTACAGTATGATTAGGAAAAGTATAAGTTACTTTTAAAATTCTATATTTTTCCTTTTGACATATTTGGCCTTTCAAATAATACAGATAAGCATTTCCTAACCTTCAATTGTTCCGTCACTAAATACAAACCAACGCTATTTATAGGGAATATTACTTTCTGCGAAGCTGAAAGACGAGCCATTAGATTTTTAGTGAGGGTTAACCACTCAACTGCTAGTTAGTGGGGGTGGGGATTTTAGTAGCTACTCCGCTTGCTCACACACTTAGGTTGAGAACCCACTTCACTTTTGGGTTGGGTGGAGAACAGACGTTACCGCTCTTCCCCCCCCCTCATCAATTATTGACTTGCCATTACAGTACTAACTAATCACTTTTTTGCTTTTTCTTTTCAGTGTGCATGTGTGCTTTTTTCTTGGGCATCTTCATGAGGACCTACCAAGATCTGAGGGCCGCTCCTATGGGACTTTCATGTTGTCCATTGATACAGACCCGCATCTGTTGTGCCCTGCATGGCGGGGGTAGTGTTGTGACCAAGACAACACCTGCCATCTGCCCTGAATGCGGAGAGTGGTCTGTCTCCCAGTGGGTGAAGTTTGGGCGCCGGTGTAAGAAGTCCAAAAGGGATTCTTCACCTTGGGGTATTAATCAAAGTCAAAGAAAACCCAAGGCTGCTTCTTCCAACCCCTGACCTCCCCCCTTAGCTCCATTCTGATCGGTTTCCTCCAGGGAACCATTGAATAGGAGCGAGACCAATTAACTCCAGGTCAACCTCGGTTCTCGAGTGATGGTTCTGCTTCCCCTAGCAAAGCGGCTCTGCCCCACCCCCTGAGTGAGACCTGTTCTTTTCTGATGTCTTTCAGGTGTGGCTGTCCTTTGGTTTGACTGCCCCCCCTTTGAAGAAGGTGCTTTTTGAGCTCCTTCAACTTAGTGTGAAGAGGAAGCCAACACAGACTTCCTCGGGGGTGGATCCCTTACTGTTGCCGAATGTGGGCTCATGGGATCCTGAGGTATGATCTCCTGAGTCTGCTGATGATTCCTACCCTGCCTCCTCTGCTGAAGACTGTGCTTCCCCTCTTGCTGAGCCGACTCTTCCGTCAGGGGCGGTGCAAAGTCCGAGGCAGGTCTCTCCTGCGGGAGGGCATTTCTGTCGTCCTAGAGTGAGATCCCCCCTAGAGACCCTGGTCCAGAGGTCATCCAGAGATTCTCATGCTGAGCAGTCCTCCCCTTCTCACTGTCCTAGTCGTACTCACAGAGTGTGTGATCCTCCTCGTCGCTTAAGACGTTCTCCTTCACCTCTGGATAAGAGACGTCTCTCTGGCTCTCCTCCTTTGCCCGTCGAACGATCCCTCTCAGAGGATCATCACTCGTCAGGATCTCAACGCTCACCGACTTCTCGTCAACTGGGTGCAGCTCTCTCCTAGAGATTGTTATCATAACAAATTTCGTCAGCCTCCCCGACAGTCTTCTGGTTCCCAACCCTTGCCTACCTTATCGGACTTTCCCCAGACTCGCCATTCACCAGCTTTGTGTCGCCTGCCTGTTCACCGTCACTCTCCGACTTCTTGCCACCTAACAGCTGTTCGTGGTTTGCTAGCTGCCATAGAATCTCAGGATGCTCTGACTGCTTGTCGAGCCCCCGTAGTTCGTGATTTGCAGACCGTTCGCAGTCTTCTAACTTCTCGTCATCCACCTGTGACTCACCATTTGCCAGCTTCCCGTCAATTGCCAGCTGTTTGTCATTTCCCGGCAGCTCGTCGTTCACCAACGACTTGCCAATCTCCTACTACTAAGAGTTCGGTAGTTACTCATCATTCGCCAGCCTCTTGGCGTTTCCCAGCAGCCTTCCGATCACTAGCAGCTTGTCACTCTCCTGCTTTGCTTAGTTTTCCTGTGACTCGCCCCTTGCCAGTTTGTAGGTGTTCGGCAACCAGCCGTCGTTCACCAGACCGTAGACGTTCTCCTTTAGATTGCAGACAGTCTTCCAGATTCAGAACACCATTCACCCGTAGAACGTTAATCTGTTTTCCTCAGATCTACCTGCGATCACCGCTCTCCAAGAACATCTCGCTGGGTATTTCTTGGTAACCTCTGAAGATTCCTATGACTCTGAAGAACTCTTACCTAGAGTCAAATTGCTAGTATTACGAGCACACAACTTGTGTAGGCTACGGACCATGCATAGCACGGTTTTTAGCGAGATGTAGGGTTTCCTCCAATTATGTGCAAATCACATAAAGGGGAAAACCCCAGGTCAAACCCAAAAAGCCAGTTGGCAAGGACTTCCATCCTCCTAAAGGGTAAGTCACCCCCTTTGAATAGCGTTGGTTTGTATTTATTGATGGAACAAATGACAAATTTCTCATTTGTACTTTTCCTAACGATACAAACCTGTAACTATGTACACAGATTGGCCCACCAGCTCCAGTCCCCCTTGATGAAGTTCTACCTCTAAGCTAAGTGGGTTTGTTCTCAACCCAGGTTGGTTAACCCTCGCTAAAAACCTAATGGCTTGTCTTCCAGATTTGCTGAAAGTAATATCTTCTATAGATAGCTACAGGTTTTTTTCATTAGGAAAAATACAAATTACTTCCAAAATTTATATTTAAGTGAAAGATCTCAATGGGCCCTTTTTCCTAACCTTTGCCTAAAGGTTATCATCTTTTAATTCAGTTGAATTTTAACCTTTTTTTCTTGAGCTGACACTTTTTACTGGGGGTATAAGATAAACTTACCCTTATTTTTTGTTAAAATTGAGGTGTTGTGATGGTCAAAATTATTGTACTGGTAATGTACTGCATATTCTGGAACTTGTTTTATAAAGGTTTGCTTCTAAGTTAACTGGCCAAATTCATTCTTAAATCATTTTATAACAAGCGTAGCAAGGACCCAATCTATTAAAACAAGGACTCAGAAATTAAAATTTTTGTGCAAATATGGAAATGAATATTGAATAAATTCATATGTGCCGTGCAAAAGAAAGGGGTTCAAACAACTCAAATTAACATTGATCATAGTCAGATTCATAAGTTCTAATTACCAGTATATGTTTTTCCAGTAAACAATTATGATCATAGTCAGATTCATAAATTCTAATTACCAGTATATGATTTTCCAGTAAACAATTATGACAAATTTCTTTAAATCACAATTACAGTATTATAAAATTAGTTTACTTTTTAAAATTAAACAAAAAGAATGTAGACTTTTTATTTTTTTTTTTAATTATAAATGCCATGGATTTACATACTCATCACTTTTCATGCACACAACCTCATCATTTAACATTACCACTTTTTCTTATATTCAGCTCCTAAATAGAGCTTTATTCTTATCAGCAATTGCATATTTTCAAAACTTTAAAAAGATGTAACGTAGTAAATTATTAACCTTTAAGGTTATGGCAATTAATGTGTGTAATAGTATTTATTAGTATTGAATTAGTAAATCTCCATTTTGTTTACATTATCAATCTCCTGCCCTGAATTCTCATTCAAACATGCATTGAAAGTCATTTTTTTAGCTTATAGTTCCTATTGCAAAGCATATTGAAGATCCATTGCAGTTAATTAAACAATAGAAAACTCAGTAAATCAACACATATTTACATACAAACATATAAATATATAAACTACAGTATATATAAACTTTAAATATCACAGGAATACTCCAGCATGAACCAAATAAGTACAGTATGACAAATACAGTACTAGAGTTCATCGTGAAGGATATTATTTTGGTCTGGAATATCTTTTGGGATACTATTCCTTTTATGTGTAATATAATACATAGACTTCAGTAACTCTGTAAAAATTGGTAACTGCTTTTCAAGTGCAACACTCAATAGCTTATTTAACTGACCTAAGTGAACAAGTTTTATCCTCAGCCTTTTTATTTGCCTGACCAGATGAGCCTTAGTGAAAGCTAACAAGTGATAGTGAGAAGTCTTGTGAGTGGAGAGATGATCGTGATTTTCACCAATGATCACTTTAGATATCTGATCCATAATATGCTGAAGTTTTGCTGACGAGGTAGTTAAGGAGTGGTGAAGCTGAGTGGTTGTAAGTCTTGCAGCTTGTAACACCTTTTCCTTGCAATCCTCTTGACAGGTAGAGAGGGCCAACATGAGACGATGACCTGCATCTAAGTTGGCAACAATGAACGAGAGAAGGTTGGCGGGAGTCAGTGCGTTGTTAGAGTTGAATATTCTACTCTCGCTTTTCCTGAAAATCGACCAAAGTAATTATATGTAAATGTTTGTAGCTGAAAATACAAAGCATATTTTCATACTTCATATGTGGGTCTTTTAACACATTTAAAACCAATTATTGGGGAACAGGATGATGGACATTTGTTTATTTTTTCTGGATACCTGACCCTTAATAACATAAAAGTCTAAGCTAGTATATATGACAAACAACTATACATAAGTCTAAGCTAGTATATATGACAAACAACTATACATGAAACAATTCAAATTAGTCAATGTTCTAAAGACGATCATTAATATCAAAACTTCATTAAGTGTATGGCCCTAAATCATAAAGCTATAAATAAGAATATAGAGAAAAAAAAAAATGTTTTAAGTTGTTGAAATATTGAGAAACAAAGGTAAATTAGTTTTCACTAAGACTAAACTTCCTACATAAAACCAAACGGTGTAACTATTGGCGAGGCTCCAGGATTGGTTAATCGTGCTTTAGATCATGCATCACACACAAAGAAGAAAGTGCACTAATGTTATGTAGAGTAATATTATCTTAGGTTTTTATTACCGAAACTTGTATTTAATATGCTACCGCTCTTACTCACACACCTGTGATTTAGCTTACTTTGCTTGGAGTTAGGACTTTAAGGGGAATAGGGCTGGAGGTTAAGTTTTTATATTTAAAGGTTTGTATCATTAGGAAAATTACAAATTATCTACAAATTTGGCATTTGTTTCGTGACTGGATTACAAACCTACGCTATTTATTAGGGGTGACTCACCCATTAGGAGGGTGGATGTCCCTGCCAATCTGGCTTTTTGGCTTTACTCGGGCTCCTTGTTTTGTATAGGTTTGTACAAAAAATAAGGAGTTCCTGCACCTCGCTCAAACTTGCTAAGTAAGGTCCGCGGCCTATGCAAGCTGTGTGTTGAGATATCTAGAAGTGTGATTGTCCAGGCAAAAGTTATTCTGAATCTTTGTAGGAAAACTGTTGTAACCAAGACTTTCTCAATACCACCTCGCCAGGGTATACGGACGAAACAGGATTAGCTTAATACTAGGTACACAAGGAAGCATGGTTTATCTGCAGAGGTCTGAGGTCAGCTTGTGCAGAGAACCCAGAATGCTGCTTTCCCCAGGAGAGGGGAGGATGAAGAAAAGAATAAGAGCCGGTCAAACCTTTTCATTCACGCACACTAAAACCAGGTAACTGTGCCCTCAACCTTCTGCTATTTGTCCAGTAATGAGCTTGAGGTATTATAGAGGCGGTTGTGCTGCCACCACAGGACCGATAGATAACGCATCGAGCCTCCTGTGAGTCACATCTTGCAGGTAGAGGGCTGTGAACGTTTTCTGACATTGAATGCCAGAGACATAGCTACGCCCGACATTGTGAGCTCTGGGGCGACGTGAAGGAGGAGGGTCCAGATTCAGGGCATGGTCAATGACCTTGCGAACCCAAGCAGAGATGGTATTTTTAAAAAGAGACTTCTTGTTCCTCCCTGTACTGATGAAAAGTGCAGGTACACAGGGAACGGGCTGCAGCTGTTCTCTTGAGGTACAGCCTCAAACTCCTCACTGGGCAGAGTAAGAGATGATCAGTGTCATCAGTTACAGAGCGGAGACTCGAAATACGGAAGGAGCCGAATCGGAGATCAGTCACTCCTGGATTCTGAGTCTTGGCTACAAACTCGAGGACAAAGCTGAATGTTTCCTCTCCCCATCCCCTTGAATGGGCGATATCGTATCCGAGACCATGAAGTTTACAGACTCCCTTGGCCAAAGGCAAAGCTAGTAGGAACACAGTCTTCCAGGTGAGGTGGCGATCTGTTGCCTGGCGTAATGGTTCATAGCGAGGTCTCTTTAGAGATCTGAGAACTCGAACCATGTACCATGGGGAAGGTCTCACTTCAAAATGAGGACAGGTAATTCCGTATGAGTACGGAAAGTTCTAGCGATGAGGAAATATCCATTCCGTTGAGTCTAAGGGCAAGGCTTAAGGCTGAGCGATAGCCTTTAACCGACGAGACTGAAAGGCGCATTTCGAGTGAATCTTGGCCCATCTCAGTACCTCTACTGCTAGATGGGATAGGGGGTGCAAAAAAGTACCTCCTTATTTGTTGATGTTGTGGTGTTTTCGCTCATCAACACCACTGAGTGGCCCACCAGGAACTGTTGAAGGGCCAGAAAAACGGCCTTCATCTCTTCAAGTTTTATGTGGAGGTACTCTTTTGACTCTGACCATAGGCATTGAGATCATGTGCTGCAGCCTATGGGCCCCGCCCCCTTTTTTTTTTGTAGCGTCTGAGAACAGCATCAAATCTGGGGAGAGGACAACAAGATCCACTCCCTTTCATAGATTTCCGTCTGACACCCACCATTCGAAGTACGTCTATTCTGCCGATCCTATGAGATCAGAATATTCGGGGAGTTGAAAGTCTGATACCTTTAGGACTTGAGTCACCACTGGAGAGATCGAATCCTGAGGCGACCGTTGGGAACTAGAGGGGGCCAGAGATGAAAGGTGCCTGAGAACATGTAGCCATGTCTGGGCTGGAAGTTCTTCTTGTTAGAGGGTTTTGCGACCTTTCTCAGCCTCATTACCCCGTCATCTGATGGGAAGGCTTTGTGGAGATTGTCTTAATAGCATGCCTAAGTATACCAGTCTTTGCGTAAGAAAGTAGGGAGGACTTCTCAAGGTTTACTATGATCCCCAGATCTTGGCAAACCTCAGAAGTTTGTCTTGGTGTTGAAGAAGGCTTGACACTGATTCCGCTAGGATTAGCCAGTTGTCCAGATAACGGATGAGACAAATGCCAATCCTGTGTGCCCAAAATGACACTAGGGTGAAGACTTGAAGTGCTGTGGCAAGACTGAAGCACAGTACCTTGAACTGGTATTTCCTGTTGTCTAGGCGGAATCTTGAGTTACTTCCTTGAAGACAGATGGTTTGGGATCTGGAAATATGTGTCCTTTAGGTCCAGTGTGCACATGAAGTCCTGTGGTCTTACCACTTATCTAACTGTGTCTGCCATCTCCATGCTGAAGAGAGTTTGCTGACAAACTTGTTCAGAGCTGAGAGGTCGATGATTAGTCTCCAGCCTGCAGATGCCTTTTTCACAAGAGAGTCGACTGAAGAAGCCTGGGGACTCATTGAGGACCTCCTTGAGAGTGCCCTTCTTCAATAGGGTCTTGACTTCTGCCCATAGGGCTAGCCTCTTTGCTGACCTATCACAAAGGAGTCTATTTACACTGGATTCCTGATCAGAGGAGGGAGAGATGTTGTGAACAGCACTTGATACTCTGAATGAATCACGGAGACTGTCCAGGCTTTAGCCCAGAGTTGCTTCCACCTGTCCGAGCAACTTAGAAGGCATCGCCCATTGGTGGATAGGACAGGCCGTGTGTGTGTGTGTGTGTGTGTGTGTGTGTGTGTGTGTGTGTGTGTGTGTATGCCTATCCTAGCAATTGCGGTCTTGGCCACTCCCTCTAGAAAATTTTCCTCCCCATGGAGGACTGACTTGGTGCCTTTCCTCTCCTTGGTCAGAAAGGGCTTCTTAGACACCACTGTCTTCTTGTTTATTGAGGTCTTTGATGAAGGGGACTCCTGAGGAGCTGGTGGTTTATAGGGCTTGGATGTTAAAGCCCTATGGAGGAGGGAGTTGTAGCGAGACTTCCTTAATCTCTCAGAAGCTTGTTCCACATCTTTTGGCTCAAAAAGCGAGGATCCCTCTACGGAGGAGTTCCTGAGCCTTGCGATCTCAGCATTCGGGACCTCCTGATGGAATTTCGCAGACACAGCATCCCGACATTTTCAGGATCGTGTTCACCCATAAGTTCCTTGTGCGTTCCTTGGAAAAATCCTCGGTTCGCACCAGGATTCACAGGGTCCCCAACCAAAGATCAAGCCATGAAGTAGCCTGCATGGCATACTTTGTGACCTTTTCCTGGTTGAGGATCTCAGCTGCCGACTAAGTGACCAGATGGTTGGAGAACCTCTCTAGAAAGACTCCCTTGGTGAACTCTTCCAGAGAATGGTGGAGTGAAAGAACCGAATAAGCCTCGTCCTAAACTTCAAAATACCTCCTCTGCTAGACGTGAGGAGGTGGGAGAAGCTTGGCAGTAGAGCCTGAGCGAGAGGAGAGCTCAGAACTGTTGGGTGATCTTTGCCTGGGCACTTCTTGGTCCTTGAGACCAGGGCAAGGCTGCACTGGCCTTAATGGGCTTCTGAGTGTCAAAGACACGATCTAAGACTATCTCTGCACTCTCGTGGGGGTATCTCCGGGTTGGTAAACCCATTGAGTACCCTGATGAGAGTCGGGACTTGCCAGAAGGCATGTTCTGACTCATTCTGCTCCCCCTCTGAAGTGGGACTGTCATTAAAGTCTCCTTCCACCCCAGAGAGCTCCTCTCGGGGTGGGTCGTGAACATTCCTAGAGTGACTGGTAGTTCCTGAATGCCTGGAGAACCTTCAAGAGGACTTTGGAAGTGTCTTAGAGCCCTTTGATCTCTTCTAGGGAAGGAGATAGGATTCCAGCATAGAAGGCCGGATGGAGTTGTCCTTCCTGACTAACGCTGGTGGTGGAGAACTCTCTCTATGAGAAAAATTTTCATCTGTAGGTGGCAGAGAGGAAATTTGAACCTCGCGCGACTTCCTCGGTAGAGGTGAGGCAGTAGAGCATACGGAGGCGAGGCACAGGCCTCGAACGCCTGACACGAATCAGTTTCACCCTAAGGGATGGTACCGTGTCTGAGACTCCTCTTTTACTCTTCAAGGGAGAAGCAGCCAAGGTTCATTGTGGGAGATCTACTGGAGCCGTCATATGCTGTGAGGTCTCCGAAGAACGAGATGATAAAGCAGGACTGAAGGCTTGTATAACTGCTCTCATCATGGTACTGAACCAAGGCTGTCTGCTGAATAGTGATGGATCAATGGATTCCTGTGAGGATTCTCGACCGATGGTTGATGTGGTGGGTCCGCCTTCCAAGAAGGAATCTTCGGAATCTTGAACCCTTCTGTGAACCCTCTTCCTCCTTTTCCTGGTGGGTGCGCTGTAGTACGTTTGCGGGAGGAGAATGGGGCGATGGTGACCAGGCAAATTTTGACTCTTGCGGACTCTTGCGCAAGTGCGCAGGAGAGTGCTGGCACGTTAGCGAGCGCTAACGAGTGCTGGCGAGCAGGAAAGCTCTTGTGCGCAGGAAAGTGCTGCACAGGAGAGCACTGGTGGACAGGCGAATGCTGGTGCCCAGTTGAGTGCAGGCGAGTGCTGAATAGCCGGAGAACGGTGGTGTGCAGGCGGGCGCAGGTGAGCACTGACGAGTTGGCGAACGCTGATGAGTTGGCAATTGTAGAAAAGCTGGCGAGTCGGCAAATGCTGGCATTTTGAACGGCGAGAATGTGCTGGAGACTGCTGACACGCTAAAGTTCTGGAAACCGTTGGCGTGCTGGAGAGCGCTTTAGAGATGTTGATGAGCGCTGGTGCACTGATGAAAGCTGGTGTATTGAAGAGAGCTGGCACCCAGCCGAAGGTCTGGAACCCTGTAAAGGAAGGCGCGTTCTCGAGGGTGAATGATGTTTTGAAACATCACAAGACAGGAACGGTGAAGGCAGGTCAGGAACAGGAATGTGCCCTTTGGAAGGGTGAACATTCACTGTGGGGGATCGCAAGCAATCAACAGAAGAGGAGGTTCCTCTGGGGGGGAAGGCTGCGAAGATGAGGCTGAAGAGCCAAAATAGTGTCTTTGTACAGGTGGCAAAGGGCGACCTTTAAGGCAAAACGGAGGGGAGCTCTGCGAGATAGATGATGCCCTCTGGGGGCCGGTAGATCAGCAAGCTGACCTTTAGGAGCAATAGTCCTCCACAGAGGAGTTTCTATGAGTGAACTCCTCCTCTGAGGAGAAACACTCGCAGGAGAGATAGACGAAAGACTTTGCTTCCCCCTCGACTCAAAACATGATCAGGAACGGGGGAAGCGCAGTTGACAGCAACAGCAATAGATGCCTCGGACATCACTACCCGAAGGGCGAGCCCTGCGAGATCGATGACGCCATTTGGGGGCCGGTGGATAAGCAAGCTGACCTTTAGGAGCAACAGTCATCCGCAGAGGAGTTTCTATGAGTAAACTCCTACTCCGAGGAGAAACAATTATAGGAGAGACAGACGAAAGACTTTGCTTCCCCCTCGACTCGAAAGATGATCAGGAACGGGGTAAGTGCAGCTGACAGCAACAACTAAAGAGTCTAACGAGGCAGGGGCTTCAGCAGCAGCAAAAGACGCCTCACACACCAATACGTTAATGTTCGACAGAGGATCCACCTCCGAAGTCGACGAAGGCTGCACACTAGCACAATGGATGATGAGCTGCAGCGAGTCCTTGGAGGGCGGATCCAGAAGCCCCAAGGACGACTAAACCTGTACAAAAGGAGAAAGATGCAAGGCCTCCCCCGGGGGTTGATCAACAATTAAAAGGCTTACGCTACTACTCAACAGTCTCGGAAGAGGCCTATCGAGTAAGCTTTGGGTATTTACCTTTTCAAAGACATCTTCGAAGGAGAAATATCCCGCTTTGACTTCTTTTTTCACCAGTGCCTAAACCTCCACTCTCGACACTCATTCCACTTGTTTTCCTTATTACATCGTTGACCTCTGCAGGCGGGAAAAAGGTTGTGATGATTGGTGTCCAAGGCCGACACGAACCTACTGCAGGGCCGGCCTTCAAGTCCAGGGCAGGTATGCATGGGCGGCAGAAGTTAACATAAACACACACACACACTAATAGAGAGAAAACGCCAACACAAAGCAATTAATGGTAGTCCAAAATAACTTGGTGAGGATGGAGAACGGCAACGACCTTTCACCGTTCACAATCCGAGCCAAAAGCTAAAGTGGGCTAAATCACAGGTATATGAGTGCGAACGGTAGCAAGCAATCTCCTCTACCCCAGCTAATTACAGGAATGGGTAGTAAACTCTTGCTAAAATTTTAATGGCGTAGGTTTGTATTCCAGTTACGGAACAACATACATACATATACCAAGGCACTTCCCCCAATTTTGGGGGGTAGCCGACATCAACAAAGAAACAAAAACAAAAAGGGGGACCTCTACTCTCTACGATCCTCCCAGCCTAACAAGGGACTCAACCGAGTTCAGCTGGTACTGCTAGGGTGTCATAGCCCACCCTCCCCCATTATCCATCACAGATGAAGCTTCATAATGCTGAATCTCCTACTGCTGCTACCTCCGCGGTCATCTAAGGCATCGGAGGCAGCAGCAGGGCCTACCGGAACTGCGTCACAATCACTCGCCATTCATTCCTATTTCTAGCATGCTCTCTTGCCTCGCTCATATCTATCCTCCTATTACCCAGAGCTTCCTTCACTCCATCCATCCACCCAAATCTTGGCCTTCCTCTTGTACTTCTCCCATCAACTCTTGCATTCATCACCTTCTTTAGCAGACAACCATTTTCCATTCTCTCAACATGGCCAAACCACCTCAACACATTCATATCCACTCTAGCTGTTAACTCATTTCTTACACCCGTTCTCACCCTCACCACTTCATTCCTAACCCTATCTACTCGAGATACACCAGCCATACTCCCTAGACACTTCATCTCACACACATTCAATTTCTGTCTCTCCGTCACTTTGATTCCCCACAATTCCGATCCATACATCACAGTTGGTACAATCACTTTCTCATACAGAACTCTCTTTACATTCATGCCCAACCCTCTATTTTTTACTACTCCCTTAACTGCCCCCAACACTTTGCAACCTTCATTCACTCTCTGACGTACGTCTGCTGCCACTCCACCATTTGCTGCAACAACAGACTCCCAAGTACTTAAACTGATCCACCTCCTCAAATAACTCTCCATTCAACATGACGTTCAACCTTGCACCACCTTCCCTTCTCGTACATCTCATGACCTTACTCTTACCCACATTAACTCTCAACTTCCTTCTCTCACACATACACTTCCAAATTCTGTCACTTATCGTCCAAGCTTCTCTTGTGTCTGCAACCAGTACAGTATCATCTGCAAACAACAACTGATTTACCTCCCATTCATGGTCATTCTCGTCTACCAGTTTTAATCCTCGTCCAAGCACTCGAGCATTCACCTCTCTCACCACTCCATCAACATACAAGTTAAACAACCACGGCGACATCACACATCCCTGTCTCAGTCCCACTCTCACCGGAAACCAATCACTCACTTCATTTCCTATTGTAACACATGCTTTACTACCTTTGTAGAAACTTTTCACTGCTTGCAACAACCTTCCACCAACTCCATATAACCTCATCACATTCCACATTGCTTCCCTATCAACTCTATCATACGCTTTCTCCAAATCCATAAATGCAACATACACCTCCTTACCTTTTGCTAAATATTTCTCACATATCTGCCTAACTGTAAAAATCTGATTCATACAACCCCTACCTCTTCTAAAACCACCCTGTATTTCTAAGATTGCATTCTCTGTTTTATCCTTGATCCTATTAATCATTACTCTAACACACACTTTTCCAACTATGCTTAACAAACGTAGTTACGGAACAAATTAGGCATATAATTATATTTGAATCAATAATCTGCTTATACTATATTTTACACTGCAAGGAATCAGTTCAAACAGACCACTTGAGTAAAATATTCAACTCTCAAAAATTTAACTATGGTTGCCCTAATGTATATCATAAAGGTACACATGCACATAATGGCAAAGCACATTCAAATCCAAACGAGTTGGCAAGAACTGCAAGTGAAATATTATGGTGGCAATTATAACTGCAAGTGAAATAGACACTATGCTGGAACTTCATATTATGCTAAGCTAATAAGAAGGTCCTCAACTTTCAAACATTCAGAGATACAAACACAAATCCAACTGAATTCATAAATCTCAGATAATGTATCAAAAGTTTGTAATCTGTAATAAGATAAAGAAATACTGTAATACAACATTATTATATCATTCAATGCAGTAAACAAAACATTTGCAATAACCTGATATATATTTCATATAAAACAGGACTATTAGTTGACTTATGTAGCTGGAAGCCTTAAGCATGGTTAGGCCTAACCTAGGCCAAAATTAGACTTAAAAACAGCTTCTTGGAACCAATTAAGTTTAGAAGTTGAGGACCTTCTGTAAACACTTTGATGGATTGCATTTTATTCAAGTAGCCACAGCCTATGAAAATAGGTAAAATACTTCTGCAAACTTACCTAAAGTGGGGATGGACTATAATGGTTGGGAGATTTTCAAAGTACAGATGCCATGGCAGGATGTTGGTGAGGGTGTCAATGCGCGCAAAGGTAACATTTGGCAGGTGTTGAGCTGCATTAGCCACAGACAGGAACACATGCCCTACACTTGTACAAGCTGCGCAGGTTTTGCTATAATGCAGTACAACCACCATCTTCATGGGAGTGAAAAGAAAATTTATAGCTAAGGGAATGTGAGTGTAGCTAAAAACAAGTGTATTGACTTTGTACAGTACTATAAGGTCACTGCTTGTCACGAATCTAATGTAGTTGCGTAAAAAAAACTGTCATGAATTTAATATACAGTACTTCCTTAAAACTACTTAAAAACAATTCTAAAAGTAAAATATACCAAAAGAAAGGGAGCTTTGTTTTAATTTAGGAATAACCTGAGCATAGTAAGAAATCTGGTGAAATTGAAACAATGTAGAAGATGCACAATCTGCACTTGAAACACTTGCTAAATGCAAAGACTGACACACTAATAATGTTTTTATTATTTCAGTGTGATAATACTTTAACAATATATATAGAGGATTTATCAATTTAAAAAATAGTTGCAATGTCTTGGCGAAAGATTCGAAGGGGGAAAATACAAGATCTTTGTCATTAACCATATACTTACCCTCTACAGTACCCCTGTATCAACTAGTTCCACTGGCATGAGATACATACATATTTAATAGTTGATGCCACTTTTCCTCTGTATTTTTGGTCGGGCATGAAAGCTAGAAATTTCCCCATTGAATCGTAACAGGTTTCTTTGTTGACAAGAATCTGGATCTTGTGAAAATATTGAAAAGTGGGGAGAGGAGATTGCTCCCCTTTGGCAGCAATCATTAACAGGTTTTTTTTCCCTTTTATATAGTTATGAAATATATCAGCACTTACCCAATTCAGTTTTAATTCTTATAAATTCTCTCCTAACTGAGGGTTAGAAATTAGTAGGGATAAATGTTCAAAGAATTGGACATGGAAGTGGAAGAAGATGAAAGGGATACCTGCTCTGTAATAATACAAACCATACATAAATCGCTAACACCCTGGGAGTCAGGAGTACTAGTAGAGGATTTCTACATTTTTAGATGCCAAGGTTTGGAATTATGCCTAATTTATTTGCATAAAGGCTCCCGGCATAAAACTTACAAATCAAAAAGCAATTCCTTAAACTTTGCGACAACTGCTAATGTTTGTAATTGCTGCATTAATGTGGTAAATTACTTGGTTTCCAAGGGAGCTAGATGAATTAATGTTGTTACAAGGAAAAAAAATACTTTACAACAACAGGACTATTTAATATCACTAAAGTATGATATAAATTGGAGCATTAGGCTTCACACAGTAAAATTACGTACATCTTTCCAGGCTGAGTCACTTGCATGTGTAAAGTATCATATTTATGTAAACTACTGTATGAAAGTTTATTTCCTGCCATGATTAAGATACGGTAATTGCTTGATTACTGTTTATATAGAAATTTCTTCAAGAAAATAGAATACTTATATGTTTAGTGAAAATCCGGTAAGGCAAATTTCTGATGGTAATAACTATCATCACAAAGAAGTATAAATAAAAAAAAAAATTGCAGTATAAGACAAACTTAGAATGTTAAAAGTTCATAAATGACTAATTGCAAATGCAATCAAAACATAAAGCATGAAGATGGTGGCAAGAAGCAAGCTTTTGTACATGAGACTTTCATACACATCAGGTACTTGATGCTATGTTAAAACTATAAAAAATAATTATTACAGGGATAGCAGCATTTCTTATAGAATTCAAAATGTAGAATTCTAATGAAAAGATGAAATTTAAGGGGACCGTCCGCCATGTCCGCCATTTTTTTTCCTAATGATCCAAATTACACAATTTCTATATATGTTTTAGACACATATAATACCTTCATCATATAAAAATTTCAAGTCATTTGATCAAAAACTTTTGGATTTATGAGCAAAAATCATGATTTAAAAAAAATATTTAGGTACATTTTTCCCCACTACTATAATACCAATTGTATTGAAACTTATACCACAAAAACTACTCTAACAACCGAACAATTCTGTCAGACAGAATTTTGATTTTCCTTTCTGTTTTTTTTTAATGAATTTTTATATTTTTTTCCTCGTCTAGACGGAAAATAATCGTGAAAAAAAATGTAAAACGAAAATCAAAATTTTGTCTGACAGAATTGTGGAATTTTTATTCTTCTTTTCAACGATATCTTTTTCTCTAATATCGAACAACAAATAAGTGAGAAAAATGTACCTAAGTGGGAATAAGTATGTTTTTGAGTTATGAGCTCCCAAAGATTTGCAGCAAGCTTTCGCTTCTTTTCTAAAAGAAATCAAGATGATAATATTATGATAACTTTTATTGTTCATTCCTACATAAATGCACCCTAAAGGAGGTATTTGAACCCTCAGTTTACTATTCCTATGTTATGAGTTGCCAGCAATCTCTAATTGTTGCCAGTGTTTTAGTTAGCAGGTTTCAGCTTTGTACTCTTATCCATGTTTCCCTCTTTCTTGGTTCTTTTTTCTTGTTCTCCACTTACTTTTTGTTCTTTCTATCACCTTATGTAACATTGGCATTGCTATAAAATTCCAGAGGACGTTGTGAAAGCACAATCAACATACGAACTTCAAGTAAATAAACACATGCATTATAATTTCTATATGTCTTTGGAAACTTTGTGATTTTTTCGTAGCAGGTAGTTTTCATTCACCTACCCTCTACCAATGCCTTTCATTTCTGCCAGAGGTACGAGATTTCGAAACATATATGAGAGAGAGAGAGAGAGAGAGAGAGAGAGAGAGAGAGTTGAACATTGTTATTATAGTATTTGTATAAATGGGAGTTTATAACAATTGGAGAGAGAGAGAGAGAGAGAGAGAGAGAGAGAGAGAGAGAGAGAGAGAGAGAGAGAGAGAGAGAGAGAGAGAGAGAGAGAGAATACAAGTATTTGTATAAATAGCAGGGGTATATAATTCGAGAGAGAGAGAGAGAGAGAGAGAGAGAGAGAGAGAGAGAATAAGTATATTTTACAAGGGTATACGAACAAATGAAAAAGAGATTCATTCTATTATCTAATAAAAGGATGTACAGAGAGAGAGAGAGAGAGAGAGAGAGAGAGAGAGAAGTACTTTTTACAAAGGTATACGTACAAATGAAAAAGAGATTCATCCTATTATAAAATAAGATGATAGAGAGAGAGAGAGAGAGAGAGAGAGAGAGAGAGAGAGAAAACTACGCATCTGTCTAACTCAGTCTTGCAGACGACGCCATAAGGATGACGTCATCATTTAAAGACCGCTATTTTCATTGTTTGGAAAAATTATTGACTATTTGTTCTTTCTACAACCTTAGGTAACATTGGCCTTGCTATAATGCTCCCGAAGGCGTTGTGGAAACACAATGTACATACGAACTTCAAGTAAACATAGGCATACATTATAACTTCTTTACATCTTTGGCAACTTTGGCTTCTGTTTTCTTGTTCTCCACTTACTTTTTGTTCTTTCTATCACCTTATGTAACATTGGCATTGCTATAAAATTCCAGAGGACGTTGTGAAAGCACAATCAACATACAAACTTCAAGTAAATAAACACATGCATTATAATTTCTACATGTCTTTGGAGACTTTGTGATGTGTTCGTAGGTGGTAGTTTTGATTCACCAACCCTCTACCAATGTCTTTCATTTCTGCCAGAGGTACGAGATTTCGAAACATGAGAGAGAGAGAGAGAGAGAGAGAGAGAGAGAGTTGAACATTGTTATTATAGTATTTGTATAAATGGGAGTTTTAAATAATTCGAGAGAGAGAGAGAGAGAGAGAGAGAGAGAGAGAGAGAGAGAGAGAGAGAGAGAGAGAGAGAATAAAAGTATTTGTATAAATGGCAGTGGTAAATAATTCGAGAGAGGGAGAGAGAGAGAGAGAGAAACTGCGCACCTGTCTAACTCAGTCACGCAGACGACGCCATAAGATGACGTCATCATTTAAAGACCGCTATTTTCATTGTTTGGAAAAATTATTGACTATTTGTTCTTTCTACAACCTTAGGTAACATTGGCCTTGCTATAATGTTCCCGAAGGCGTTGTGGAAACACAATGTACATACGAACTTCAAGTAAACATAGGCATACATTATAACTTCTTTACATCTTTGGCAACTTTGGCTTCTGTTATTGTAGTAGACTTCGTTCATCTACACTCTACAAATGCCTTCCATTTCTGCCAGACGTACGATAGATCGAAATATAAGTGAAAAATCGCTATATATATGCAAAATTACACACAAAAGACGATTTTGTCAAACTAAGTCATGCAGACGACACAGTAGGGATGACGTCATCATTTAAAAACCTCTATATCTTCGTTATTTGTAAAAATAATGGGTTGAAACTTCTGGAGAGCATGTACGATATGTTTCTCTATACAGAGAGACAATAAAACGATTTTTGAATTTTTCAAGTTGGTATGCCAAAATACCAACCCGGACGGTCCCCTTAAGCTAGGAAATCTGTTTTCTGACCAGACGTTTTCCACAACAAATAATATTTTCTCCAAAAAAATTCAATTTCATGATGCTACCCATGAAAATTTTTTGCTTAATACCAAGTAATGCCAGTAAAATACCACACATAATCGGCAAATTAAAAAATTACACAACAAAATAAAAAATTTTAAAAGCAATTTGTAATTTTCCTAACTATACAGAGCCGAGTCCTTTATTATAGGAATTGATCCAAATGTAGCTGGAACTCAGCAGTTAAAAACTTATAGTGTTATATGTCAGCAATATTACTATTAGTAAAACTACAACGCTAGTTAGAAAAGCAGGATGCAATAAGCCCAAGGTTTCCTACAGGGAAAAATAGCTCAGTGAGTAAAGGAAATAAGGAAATAAACTATATGGGAAGATATGAACAATTAAAATAAATACTTTAAGAACAGTAACTACATTAAAACAGATCTTTAATATATAAACTATTAAAAGAGACTTATGTCAGCCTGTTCAACATACAAACATTTACTGCAAGTTAGAACTTTTGAAGTTCTACCAATTCCACTACCTGATTAGGAAGGTCATTCCCCAACTTGGTCACAGCTGGAATAAAACTTCTAGAAAAGTGTAGTATTGAACCTCATGACGGAAAAGGCCTGACTATTAGAATTAACTGCTTAGTTAGGCCAGCGGCAAGGAAGGCCCGCCTCTTCTGCCGGTACACTGAACAGTCTCTTTAATTGCGTTTGGGACACTAGGGGGGAAGATGATGGCGGTAAGTTGACTCAGGTTTGTATAAAGTTCAGAAAAACCCAAATAAATCTTAAAATTTGTAATTTGTTCCTTCACTAATAGAAACCTTCATCGTTTAGTATGACTTATTCTTGGATGGGTGTAAATCCCAATTAACCCTGGATAGGTACGCTCCTCGGACACCCCTTTAAGGGTATACTCGGACGCGAGCGACCCCGACGGCAAAAAAAATTCCTGAAAAATCAGTTTTTGCAGTAACCTCCTTTTTTCTTTTGCCAAAAAAAACTTCAAAGAATGCTTAAAACAACTGTAAAGATAAATACTACTCATCTGCAGAAAAACTATTTATTATAAATATTTTAAAAAATTAAGTAGAAAAGAAAAAAGACCTTACATAAAAATTCATAAAAAAAAAAGTTTATACATATATACACAAATCCTTTTAGGAATTGATTCTTGAATGTTTAGGACACATCTTGATGTATTTTGGATGAAGTCAGACCCATGGAGGTGAAGATCTGAAATGAGAAAAAAAGGGTAACTTTTTTTGGCCAAAAAAATTTGTCCAAATTTCATGAATTTTTTTGGGTACCCAAATGAAATAGGAAGTGGCTAATTTTTTTAGGGAATAAACATATGTTATCCTAAAATAGAAATATGTAAAAAAATCTTCATTATTTTGTAAATTACATTTATATCAGGGGCCATATCTAAAGGTAATTTTTTGAGTACTTAGAAATTTCGTAAAAAAATACATATATTTAATATATAATATGATATTTATGCAGGTAAAAATATACAAAAATATCACAAATTCTATAGGGAACAAGAATATATATAGATAGGGCAACTTACGCTTCGGATATGTCCACAAAATGGCCGCCAACCACACTGACTCAGACTCGCTAATCTGCCACTTGAAATGTAGGAAGGGTATGTCAATTTCAAGGTGTTATTTACTAATCTAATTGTTCTTGGATATGCATAAAAATTGTATGGTGGGTTGCTGGATAATTGTCGATTATTTTACGACTATAAAATCAAAATTCTGACCCCAAAAAATTTTTTTGAAGGGAAATAAAATCGAAAAAAAAAAATGTAAAACAACATAATATTTTAGCTAAAAAAATTTGATGATATTCAATCAAAAAAGAAGTAAACAAAAATTTCCGACAAATAAACATCTAGAGGAATCATTACTCTGTGATAGTTCCTTAGTACGTAGTAATTTTGAAAGAAATGGGAAAAAACTAAAAAGTGGCAATCGCAGGAAAATCGAACACATATCTATATACAGTATACGCCATATCTGGCTAAAAATAAAGATAGGCATGGGTAGCCAGATCATCTAGAAACACTTTCCAACACTATAAAAATACAAGTTTTGCGATACTACTTGCCAATTCCTTACGGTAACATGATTAAGCAAAAAAATGCAAAACAAATAAAAAAGGGCACTCGCGGAAAAATGGCCAACATTCTAATATACGGCATTTCAGAAAAAAAAAAAATTTCAGCCACGTACTAGGCAAACCATCAAGGCACATTTTCCAACAAATAATCATCTAAATGAATCATTACTCTGTGATAGTTCCTTAGTACGAAGTAATTTTGAAAGAAATGGGAAAAAATGGCAATCACAGGAAAATCGAACACATACCTATATATATGCCATATCTGGCTAAAAAAAAAAAAAGATAGGCATGGGTAGCCAGATCATCTAGAAACACTTTCCAACACTATAAAAATATAAGTTTTGCGACACTTCTTGCCAATTCCTTACGGTAACATGACTAAGTAAAAAATGAAAAACAAATAAAAAGGGGCACTCGCGGAAAAATGGCAAACATTTTATTATACGCATTTCAGAAAAAAAAATTTCAGCCACGTGCTAGGCAAATCATCAAGGCACATTTTCCGACAAATGAACATCTAAATGAATCATTACTCTGTGATGGTTCCTTAGTAGCCTACGTAGTAATTTTGAAAGAAATGGGAAAAAAAACGAAAATATGGCAATCACAGGAAAATCGAACACATACCTATATATACGCTATATCTGGCTAAAAAAAAGATAGGCATGGGTAGCCAGATCATCTAGAAACACTTTCCAACACTATAAAAATATAAGTTTTGCGACACTACTTGCCAATTCCTTACGGTAACATGACTAAGCAAAAAAATGCAAAACAAATAAAAAGGGGCACTCGCGGAAAAATGCCCAACATTCTAATATACGGCCTCTCAGATAAAAAAAAAAAAGACATGCACGTGTTAGCCCAACTATCAAGGCACACTTTCTAACACAAACATGAAAAAAAAAAATCAATAATATACGGCAATTCCTTACTACGTAGTAAATTTTTACAAATATTGAAAAAAACAGAAATTGGCAACCGCAGTTAAATACCCAATATACCAATAACTACGTCGTATCTGACAAAAACAAAGTCACGCATGGGTAGCCAGATCATCTAGACACACTTTCCAACACTAAAAAAGCAAAAGTTTTACGACACTATTTGGCAATATCTTACGGAAAAATGACATGGCAAAAAAATGAAAAAGGGGAACTCGCGGTAAAATGCCCAACATTCTAATATACGGCATCTCAGATAAAAAAAAAGACATGCAGGTGTTAGCCCAACCATCAAGGCACACTTTCTAACACATAAACATGAAAAAAAATCAATAATATACGGCAATTCCTTACTACGTAGTAAATTTTTACAAATATTGAAAAAAAAAACAAATTGGCAACCGCATTTAAATACGCAATATACCAATAACTACGTCGTATCTGACAAAAACAAAGTCACGCATGGGTAGCCAGATCATCTAGACACACTTTCCAACACTAAAAAAGCAAAAGTTTTACGACACTATTTGGCAATATCTTACGGAAAAATGACTTGGCAAAAAAATGAAAAAAAAATTTAAAAGGGGCACTCGCGGTAAAATGGTCCTCGTGGTGATGAACGACATTTTAACTAAAAAAAAAATCATGCACATGGTAGCCAAACAATCCACCAAGACTTTCCACAACTGATAACCTATACAAGTTGCACCATTCTACGACAATTTCATAATACTACTTTGATAATTATGCAAATTACCTTAGAGGGGTAAACTCGGTCGCGCTCGACCCCGACGCGTCTCAGAAATCGGGGAAGGAGTACAGCTACAGCAATGCACATCTGGACACTACTAGAGCGTGTAGGCGAGACACCTACTGCAGGTCGATCACCCACAAATTCAGTCACGGGGGTGAGTCACGTGAGAAAAACCTGTTTTTTTTTTACGCTCGGGGTCGCGAACGACCCACAGTACCGTTCCAGGGTTAAACCACAATTCTTCTTTGTTCAAGGGGTTAACTACTGCAATGTAATTGTTCACTGGCTACTTTCCTCTTGATAAGGGTATGGGAGAGACTAGCTATGGTAAGCAGCTCTTCTAGGAGATGGACACTCCAAAATCAAACCATTGAATTTTTTATCCTCGTGTTATTTTCAAGTTTTTCTAGTTTATATATGAAAGATTTATTGTATTGTTGTTATTGTTCTTAAATTTCTCTTGTAGTTTTCCCTATTTCCATTCCCCACTGGGATGTTTTCCATGTTGGGAGCCCTTGGCCTTATAGAATCCTCCCATACGCTACTTTAAAGTACCCTGTAACTGAAATTTGAGCTGCGATGCTTGGTTTGTTGATACGACAAACTATTTTCCAATACTGAGAGCAACTAACACCGCAGAGTAGTGTGTTACAGGTCACTTTAACATTAGTTTGCCATCTTACGATATGTAATAAGGATTTTGGTGCTGCTCTTTTTTGGATATTTTTGTGCATTTCTTTGCTATGCATCATGTAAGGAAATCATAAGGGATACTTCTGATGGCAGTGTACTGACCAAACAGGAATAAAGGTAAGGAATTGTTATAATGGATGTCTAACTTGTCTACTAGTACTGTATAAGCATAGGTACACTACTGTATAGGGTACAGATATTGGTATTTATAGTTACAATAATTTATGAATAGTTAATTGTTTTCTCTTATTTTTAATTTATATTATATATATTTATAATGTATGTATGTACATACAGTATTTTAAATACAGTGTATATAAAATCCAACATGTTGAAAATCAAATTACACCACGGCATAGGAACGGATCTTCAATATAACCCGAGATCTTCCCATACACACACACACTTAGAAAAAGAAAAATAGTTTTAGTAAAGCAAAGTTAAGCAGACACCAACAGCATGTCAGTGTTAGTTGGCGGCAAGAGTCTAAGCGACTGTCCACTGTACCGTAGGGGTGAGAGATAACTTTGCCACCAGCCAGTAACTACCAATTGGTGCTGACACCTTGTGTTAAGTTTTTAACTACAGTACTTAGTTTCAGCTGCGCTTTAATCAATTCTCATATTAAAGGACAAAGGTTTGCATTTATGTATTTTGAAATTACATTTACATGCAAAATAGGAAAAAAAAATATGTATTGAGTACCGTAATACAGTACGCTGTTATGTACCCTCACCTGTCCCGGATTTTGAGTAACAGTCATGTAGTTGCTAGCTGTCAATTCCTTGATACACACGTGGCCTGCCTCACACTCTGCATCTTTTTCATGACTGGATACTAATTTCCTGAAAGGAAATACAATTCTAAAACCCATGGAAAAAAGATATAAAGAAACATTTTAGAATGGACTGACTTCTTTTTCTAAGCTCAAAGAAATGCTGACAACTTTTTATTACATACTATTCAAAGGATACCATAAATTAAGAATAACTGCCCTGATAATTTACACTAAGTATAGAAATAATAATACAATTCCATATTTCTACATACACCTGATGTTCATAGTGCTTCTTCTCCAGACACCCACAAAATTCTAAAATATCAGAAATTTTCCCAATTTCTTTTACTTCAAGAAATACATCTTGACAAAGGAATACAGCCCTCTAGCGATAAGTAAAATCAAACATTGTTTTCTGGTCTTGGGTATTACCATAGCCTCTGTACCATGGCCTTCCACTGTCTTGGATTAGAGTTCTCTTGCTTGGGTGTATACTTGGACATGCTGTTCTATCATATTTCTCTTCCTCTTGTTTTTTGAAGTTTTTATAGTTTATATGTGAAGGATCTAATCTAATGTGGTTACTGTTCTTGAAATATATTATTTTGATTGTTTATTCTTCTCCTGTAGTTTGTGTATTTCCTCGTTTCCCTTCCTCACTAAGCTATTTTTCGTCAATTGGAGCCCTTGGGCTTATAGCATCTTGCTTTTCCAACTAGGATTATAACCTAGCTTGTAATAATAATAATAATAATAATAATAATAATAATAATAATAATAATAATAATAATAATAATAATAGGAATCCCACATTGCATCATACGGTAGAGTAGTCTTCCGTTTCAAAGTCAACATTATCGCTCCTCTGAATATCATTAGTCAGTGGTGAAGAGGATGGACATGTATATGAACATCAGGTAAGTACAGAAATAAAAAATTTTATCATTACAATTCTATGTATTTCTTGAATCTCCCCTAATGTTCATATTGCTGACTCTGACATGGTTTGAGGTGGTGCACAATTAAGAGGGATAAATTTCAGCACAAATAATGCAACATGGTTAAGGGTTACTAACCTGGTCAAGGTTACTTGTCTAGTTTACTTTGATAAACCATTAGAAATATGGGATTCCAGATTGTTTACTTACATAATTAATAATACAATACCACACTATAATTGCTTTTTATAATAAAGTTTTGCAAACATCAACTTAGTATGCCTTGAGCTGCAGGTAAACCTTTTTCAAAGAAAGATTTCAACCAAAAACCAAAGTAGCTGTCTTCCTAATATCATGCACAGTACCTTCACTCTCAAACATTTAATGATTTTGATCTAATTCCTTGTGCATCTCTTAAAGTGAATTTTCAACAAGGAAAGCCAAAAAATTTGGTGAGGAGATTATGGATCCTTAACTAACAAAACAAATAGGGGACACCATCTCTATCCCCTTTTGTTTATACAAATAAAACTGTACTTTTCTTACTGGACAATAAGAACTACGTATTCTCTACTTTAATGCCTTCAACCATGTTTTAGTGAAAATGTGATAAACATTAAGGCAGACTCTTTGTGTTAAAGTACTTTTTGGCCCTGAATGAAGGTAAAAGAGACAAGATTATATTGAGTTCCCTAGAGCTTACGTTGATCGACAATGCTGGTGAATCATTTATGCATTTAGCCAACACTAAATTCAACAGAATGGTAGCCATTATTGAATGGTGAAGATGACCTCGTAGTTACCACTTGAGCATTTAGGATAGGGGTGATCTTTGCCTCTTTTTATGATGTTCCCCTTGAAGTAGGAATGTGTGGTAGATCTTTTATTAATGTGCTACTGAACTGCAGGTAGACTCAGATGATAAAATTGACAGTTAAGACTAAAGATGATATACTAGGCAAGTCAAGACCTATAGTGGAAGTGGGTTTGTGGAAAAGTTGTAGTCCAGTCTGTGATTCATTACAAGAAGACAAAGATAAACCAAGCTTTTCCATTTCTTAGATATCTATAAATTTGTACTTATGCAAAAAGTAAATGCGGCATATTCTTTTCAGCATAGAGTGATAACCTGTGCTTGGGGTTTCCTTGACCTCTTCTATAATCAAAACTAATGGAGTGGAAATAGCTAGCGGATGTTTTGTGTGAATATTTCACTACTGTAATGATTTGAATTTTTTTTTCAGTGAAGTAAGCGATGAATTTGTTCTCTAACCAAAGGTAGCTGGAAGGGGCTAGGCTGGAAAAACCTTTTATATTGATGTATATATTACAAAATGTATTGGTCTCCATTGCAATTAGTCATAGTATTTTTAGATGTATAAAGTATTTTTCTTTACCAAATAAATAATTTTTTATAATTTCCTTGTATATTTTCATAATCTCGACCATGGTCCTCAAATATTCTGTGCTTATAAAACAGAAAACATTCACCAGAGGTTCATTTGCTTGTTGGGTTCCCGAGTCCAGAACCAAAACAAGGGTGATGCCCAGTTATTATACCTCTCCCTGGGTCATTTGGTAAGCTATGTTAGACAGGGGCGGGGTAGTTAATCTGATAGTAAGTCTGTATGCTATACCCGACCACAGCACACTAACCATAATATGATATAATTTGATTGTATTAAGAAATATAACATTATTGTTTTTAGTTTTAAATATCCTTCCTGTGTAAGAGTTGAGTTGTAAGACTATGAAGGTAGAAAGTTTGTTTTGCAGAGACTATCTGTCAGTAAGATTCAAGGATATGGGATTTGCTCTGTTTTTTTTAATACCACAACAATGTCAAGAACAGGTGAAGCTCATCACTATCAGAAGATGGCTGAAATGGCATTGTCTAAAGGTAGAGCTTGTCATCGTCATCCCACTATAATCAACTAGCCTAGTCTTTCTCGGTTTTTCTCCTGAACTAACAACAACTTTTATGTGCTTGAACTTTCAACTTGATTGCCGACCACCGAGATATTTTTTTACCTTTGAGAGGTGCCCGATACGATGCACAAAGGAAATGCGGATCATGATCTCCCAGAAATATTTCTTACGTATATTTCAGGCACTAATTGCTAAACCAAACCAGGGGAAGACAGCTTAAAAGGCAGTATTTAAACAATCCAGATTAAAAATCCATCATCATTTGCTATTATTCCATACATTTTATGCAAGGAAATTATCACCAAGGTAAACAAATATACACATTCTTTTCAAAACAACACATAATCTTTTACAAATCAATGTTATTATCCTCTAAAGCTGAGATATATATATATTAAACTAGGGGCACCTTTAGCACTAGTGTGATCGCACCTAGTCGACATAGATAACTGAAGACGATTCCACCAAACAATGTGACCTGGACTTCCTGCCATTTATTAATAGAGGACTTAATTATTTCAATAACAGCAATTATTTGTTGAAGAGAAAGAAAGGGGCAAATTAAAATTTTTTACGGGCAAGCGTCGATTCAACCGGGATTCTGGAACAGAAGTCATATGAACATCAGGAGAGATTCATAGGCACAAGGATATTTTCTATACAATATGTCAATTACAAACAGTTATATAGTGCTGACTTATATTTTCTATACAATATGTCAATTACAAATAGTTATATAGTGCTGACTGTCTTTATAGAATATGGTTTTGGGGATCTGAATCCATTTCATTTAACTATCCGTTACTGTACTACGGGCCTAAACCTAATGAAAAAGAAAATGGGAAATTTTGGGGGGGAAAACACTGATATATAGTATTGTACCAAGCTGGAGAGGTTGGAGGTGTCATTGGGAAGTAAGGCGTACCAGGTGAAAATGAGAGTGGCGAGAGACTGGTAGATATGTGTGTTGAGAAAGAGATGGTGATAAGTAATAGCTTTTTCAAAAAGAAAGATAAAAATAAGTATACATGGGTAAGAGTGGCAAATGGAAGAGTAGTAGAAAGGGCATTAATGGATTGTGTTGATAACTAAAAGAATGTTTGGAAGATTGAAAGACGTGCACGTGTTTAGGGATATGGCTAACGGTATGTCTGATGATTTTTTGGTGGAAAGAAAATTAGTTGTAACAAAAGAGTGGGGGAATAGAGTAGGTGGATGTAAAAGGGAGCTAGTGAGGGTTGAAGAGCTAATAAAACCACGGGTAAAAAGTAAATATCAGGAAAGGTTGAAAATGACATATGACGAAGTGAAAGTAAGAGAAACTGGCAATTTAGAGGAGGAGTGGAAGTTAGTAAAAGAAAATTTTGTTGGGATTGCAAGTGATGTGTGTGGCAAGAATATTGTTGGAGGCAGCATGAGGAAGGGCAGTGAATGGTGGAATGAAGGAGTGAAGGTAAAAGTGGAAGAGAAAAAGAGGGCTTTTGAAGAATGGCTGCAGAGTAATAGTATAGAGAAGTATGAAAAATATAAAGAGAAAAATGTGGAAGTAAAGCGCAAGGTACGTGAGGCAAAGAGGGCAGCTGACCTGAGGTGGGGTCAGGGATTGGGTCATTCATATGAAGAGAATAAGAAGAAGTTTTGGAAAGAAGTAGAGAGAGTAAGGAAGGCTGGCTCAAGAATTGAAGAGACACTGAAAGATGGAAATGGGAGGTTGTTAAAAGGAGAGGAGGCAAGGAAAAGATGGACGGAATATTTTGAAAGTTTACCGAATGTTGAGGATAATAGGGAGGCAGATATAATTGCTGTTGCAGGTATTGAGGTGCCAGTGATGGGAGATGAAAATGAGAGAGAGATTACAATAGATGAAGTGAGGAGAGCACTAGATGAAACGAGAGTAGGAAAAGCGTCTGGTATGGATGGTGTGAGAGCTGAGATGTTGAAGGAAGGGGATGTGACTGTACTTGAATGGTTGGTGAGATTGTTTAATATGTTTTGTGTTGTCAATAGTACCAGTAGATTGGGTTTGTGCATGTATTGTACCACTATATAAGGGTAAGGGAGATGTGCATGAGTGTTGTAATTCAAGAGGTATTAGTTTGTTAATCGTAGTTGGAAAAGTGTATGGTAGAGTAATAATTAATAGGATCAAGGATAAAACAGAGAATGCAATCTTAGAAGACAGGGTGGTTTTAGAAGAGGTAGGGGTTGTATGAATCAGATTTTTACAGTAAGGCAGATATGCGAGAAATATTTAGCAAAAGGTAAGGAGGTGTATGTTGCGTTTATGGATCTGGAGAAAGCGTATGATAGAGTTGATAGGGAAGCAAAGTGGAATGTGATGAGGTTATATGGAGTTGGTGGAAGGTTGTTGCAAGCAGTGAAAAGTTTCTACAAAGGTAGTAAAGCATGTGTTAGGATAGAAAATGAAGTGAGGGATTGGTTTCCGGTGAGAGTGGGACTGAGACAGGGATGTGTGATGTCGCCGTGGTTGTTTAACTTGTATGTTGATGGAGTGGTGAGAGAGGTGAATGCTCGAGTGCTTGGACGAGGATTAAAACTGGTAGACGAGAATGACCATGAATGGGAGGTAAATCAGTTGTTGTTAGCGGATGATACTGTACTGGTTGCAGACACAGAAGAGAAGCTTGGCCGATTAGTGACAGAATTTGGAAGAGTGTTTGAGAGAAGGAATTTGAGAGTTAATGTGGGTAAGAGTAAGGTTATGAGATGTACGAGAAGGGAAGGTGATGCAAGGTTGAATGTCATGTTAAATAGAGAGTTACTTGAGGAGGTGGATCAGTTTAAGTACTTGGGGTCTGTTGTTGCAGCAAATGGTGGAGTGGAAGCAGATGTACGTCAGAGAGTGAATGAAGGTTGCAAAGTGTTGGGGGCAGTTAAGGGAGTAGTAAAAAATAGAGGGTTGGGCATGAATGTAAAGAGAGTTCTATAAGAGAAAGTGATTGTACCAACTGTGATGTATGGATTGGAGTTGTGGGGAATAAAAGTGACGGAGAGACAGAGATTGAATGTGTTTGAGATGAAGTGTCTAGGGAGTATGGCTGGTGTATCTCGAGTAGATAGGGTTAGGAACGAAGTGGTGAGAGTGAAAACAGGTGTAAGAAATGAGTTAGCAGCTAGAGTGGATATGAATGTGTTGAGGTGGTTTGGCCATGTTGAGAGAATGGAAAATGGCTGTCTGCTAAAGAAGGTGATGAATGCAAGAGTTGATGGGAGAAGTACAAGAGGAAGGCCAAGGTTTGGGTGGATGGATGGAGTGAAGGAAGCTCTGGGTGATATGAGGATAGATGTGAGAGAGGCAAGAGAGCGTGCTAGAAATAGGAATGAATGGTGCGCAATTGTGACGCAGTTCCGGTAGGCCCTGCTGCTTCCTCCGATGCTTTAGATGACCGCGGAGGTAGCAGCAGTAGGGGATTCAGCATTATGAAGCTTCATCTGTGGTGGATAACGGGGGAGGGTGGGCTGTGGCACCCTAGCAGTACCAGTTGAACTCGGTTGAGTCCCTTGTTAGGCTGGGAGGAACGTAGAGAGTTGAAGTCCCCTTTTTTGTTTTTATTTCATTTGTTGATGTTGGCTAACCCCCAAAATTGGGGGAAGTGCCTTAGTATATGTATGTATGTATGTATCAAGCTTTGAAACAAGTTATATGAACATGAAGGTTCATAGAATAATAACTTACAATCTTAAAAAATCAGTAGCACGTGTTAACTAAAACATTGATGTAAAACAATTAGTATTTGTATTATGAGCACACACTGCCCTAAAACTTCCTGCTGCAATCTTGAAACATTCAGAAATTTCGAAAATGTGTCCTTTTTCATATTAACCTTGTAGAATAGCGTTATTAGTGCACCTCTTGATGGGTACTGTAAGCATTACTGAAGGAACTTTCCAGTACAGTATCCCTTCATCCCCTAACTAAAACCATTTCTTAGCCTTCAACTTTACTCCCATTCCCACTTAGTTTCTTTCATACTCTTGTACAAAATTTTAAACTCACTTTACCCCAAGCGCTGGGGTAAATGACCCAAATTATACAAATCAAATACAATGTCCCATGTAAAATTATATAGCCATAATACCTTGTGACCTGTGTGAGATCAAAGACTTGGAAAAGTAGTGCTGGAGATTTTGTTCATATAAATATCCCAAGTGAAATTACCTTACTTGACTATGACAATGGTTTACCCTGAAACTTTTTCCATTAATTTAAAATAACCTTTCTTTTCATATAAACTCACTTTGTCAAGTTTATTTGGAAGTGAAATTGATCACTTCATGCTACAAGAAATATAAAATATAATATAAATATTACTTTTTTGTTAGAAAGTAATTGGAAAAATATATGGAAATTTTTTATATCTTTCCCATTCTTTACAGACTTTGAATTAAATCTTACATATTTATTAAGGCAGTAAAAAAGTTGAAATATCAAGTGATAAATTGCTTAGCAACAATATGTGGAACTGATTACGTTTCTTGGAATGGTTATGCATGTATAGTTTTGAGCTTACCTGTCTAGTAACCCATTTGTGTAATTGAGAATGAAATTCACTAAAGTTGGCTTTGACAAACTAGCATCCATAACAAAATGGGTTTCCTTGTCAAGATCTACAATGACAGCAGCAGTATTTAAAGGTTCCCTGGCTGTCATGTTGACACCGAGTCTTAACGCCATATTCTTGTTATGGAGTGAATCAATTGCAACAAATGACAAAGACCTGTTAGTTTTGCATCCCAAACCTGAAAATTAATATAAAAAAATCCATTACTAAAACTCAAGACAAATGCATGTTTCATTCAAGATGAAATTTTTAATCAATTTAGTAATTTCATATGCCTGATATTTTTGAATGTGTGAAAAGTTCACAGGGTAGGCTACAATACCAAGTTTCATAGCATACACTACCACAGCTAAGTAGTGCTTGACTGTAATTGTCAACCATAACACTAGTGTAATATGCAATTATGAAATATATATCAACATACATACATTAATATCTTATGTTATGAGTAACTCTGATAACAATGAAATCAGTATGCAAGCATGAAAACTCTTAATTGCTATACTGTACAAGCATTCCCTTCGTATTTGCATTTTTTGTGGACAAGTACTAACGAGACTAGCACATGAACAGTCAAGTGGTGTCCATATGCCACACACGTTTTCTTCACGCCCTTCAAAATTTACCGCATTTTTATCTCATTTTAAAGAAAATACAAAAGCAATTGTCTCTAGATAGGTTCCGTGACAAAATTGAATTTAAGTGTACAAAAACTCAACCAGACCAGTGTGCATAAAGCATAAATCATGTGGTTCAGTTAGTGATACCAAATGCTGTTCATGACAGAGAACTCGCAATATCATCATCCTTCTCCACACCTGCCACGACTCTCCTCAATGGTAAAGTGCTAGTTATTTTGTCCAAATTTCTATTTTTCATTGTGAATTATTAATCTGTATTAATTTCTGATGTTGGGGGTCATAATTTTTGAATGTACAATTTTTGAATGTACTGTAAATGGGAAGCTACACACAATTCTGGTAACTGCTTGGACATACCATACACTAACTCCCCTGGTGTTATAACAACTAAGGTAGGTTCTCCAGTTGGAACATCTGATCATGCTACGATTTCGTTATTAAGACTGATCAGCCTGTACCTGATGTAAATCTGGGGTTGTTGAATCCATTAATAGCAATCTAGCTAAAATTAGTGCATGGTGAAAATTATGGGGCATGAAGATGTATCTTAACAAAACTCAAAGTATGATTGTAAGCAGGTCAAGGACAGTGGCTCCTCAACATCCTGATCTCTGCATTGATAATGTTTCTGTAATTCTATACGACTCCTTAAAAATTGTAGGTAAGATTTTTTATTGGAAATTTACTTTTGAGAAACCAAAATATTTGCCTTAGTAAGGAAGTCTTTTCAAGATTTTTGGTGATCACTCTATTCTTAAGTATTTTAATTCTTTCATTCTGCCCTGTTTCGAGTATTGTTCTCTTGTCTCATCTTCAGCTGCTGAATCTCATCTTCATTTGATGGACAAGAACTTACAGTCTATTAAATCTCTTATATCTCATTTAGATGTCTGGGACTGTTGTTTAGCTAATTATTTATGCATATTGCATAAGTTTTATAATTCTAACCATCCTTTGCATACGGATCTTTCAGACTGTACGACACCGTACGTAGTACGAGGTAGGGAGTTAATTCTAACAGTCATGACTTCTCCATCATAAGGACAATACTACACAGTATTCTAGAAGTTTTACCCCAGTTGTGGCCAGATTGTGGAATGATATTCGGTATCAGGCAGTTGAATCAGTGAACTTCAATAGTTCAAACTTACAGCGAATGTTTTTATGTTGAACAGGCTGACCTGTTTCTTTCATAGATTATATATGACACATGTAGTTTAACATTGTTACTGATCTTTAAAATTTTTCATACTATTCAGTAATTCTCATGTAGTTTATTTATTTCCTGTTGGAGCCCATGGGATTATAGCATTCTGCGTTAACAACTAGGCTTGCAGCTTATCTGGTAATAGTAACAATAATAATAATAATTATGTGTAATTATAAGCATGTGGAATGTATCAAGTTAAATCTCCTGATTCTTATGGGGGAAATTGTTTTGGTTTCAACCTAGCTTGTGGGACAGATTAAACTCATATTCTGAGGTACCATTGTATTCCTAATACATGAATACTTTAGCCAAAAACTTTCTTTTTATCAAGGGGCAAAAGATCTGAAACAGCATGGTCCCAAAATAAATCTAATCCTTAAGTTTGAATTATAAATAATACCTGTTAGAGATGCTGCTGGTTGGTTGTCCTTAAGCAGAGCTGGTGCTGCCAAAAGAGACCCATGAAATAGTCTCTTGCACTGATCCTCAGCAGACACAGCAACAAGTTTCTCAATGCGGTCATCCTTTAATCCTCCCTCAACAGGCTAAATAAAGAATGAAACAAAATATGAAGTGCATTTCTTGGTGGAGATAAAAAAAAACATGAAAAAAACAATTAATTAAATTTTACAGTTTTTCAATTTGAATATACAGTATACCCATTAAACTTGACCACCAATTTCTATTCATACATTTTTAATGTATAGTGCCACTTAAATTAATGGAAGAAACCATTCTTGAAATGATCAATTATCAGTGCAGGTAATTATTAAAGAAAAACAATATGCCAACTACAAAATAACATATATGAAGGGGTTATTCCCCTCAACTACGGGCCAAAGATATAAGTACCAAAGAAAACTTAGACCATTGCACTTTTTAGTCTTAGCATATGAAAGGAAGTCATTAAAAGATCAAACAAAAGTACATGAACTCAAAATTAATTTAAAATCGTGTACAAATACCTACTATGTTTTTACTGAAACTTCAACTTCCCAAAAATAGCCTTTCTATCAGGGGGACAATGAATTGCTTATTTCTCAAAGTAGTTGCAAGCTCCATACTATAATAGACATTAACACACATCAAGGACCTTCTCACATTGCTTTCAGGTGGTTTTTCTTCACTAGTTGGCTTTGGAGATGTTTCTTTGTCATTAGACGTATTGTTGCGTTGACAGCATACAGAGTAGTGCTGCCAAGGAGTATACTGAAGCATAAGTTCCCGGCAAGAATCGCTAAAGACAGTCATGAGGTTGTTTACATGTTGAAGTAGATCAGACTCCTCTGCACTGGAAATACATTTCAAAAAGAATTAAATCTATTTAACTCGCAACTATTTGTTTACATCTGCAACACAGGAAATATGTTAAAGCAAATATGATAAAGCAAAATTCATACAAACCAATCAACTTAAATCTGCTGACTGTAGGAAAAAAATTGTTAAACTGATAAGGTATCAAAACATCAAATAAAATGAGATAGGTAGCAAGTACCATACACAATAAGAGTTAAAAGTATGTACAATACATTGCTGTATCTGAAGAACATAAAGAACATTGTAAATTGATTAAAAAGTTTTAAAAATTAACTTTCCACTTCACACAGAAAAGATATCAATAAAATATTGAAATCCTATTTTGCATACTCTACTTCATATTATTGAAATTACAACCACGAGCAATCTGTCAAGCTTTTCTGTTTAACTGTGTGATTGAAAGATTTGTTGATAACTTTACTTTTATTTTTGAAATCCATAGTTATGCAAATTTCTCCGATTAATTGTGACTATACAGCTTCAATATAAAAAGGTATAAATAATTATGATGTATGGAGTACGTTTAGATTTTTTACCATTCTTGGTAGATTACCCTTAAAGAGCTGCCATATATTTGACAGGGTATTCATATGTTTTGCATATCAGCTGGCATAATGTAAATTTGTTAAATAGTGTAGAAGATGCTAAATAAATGTGCTGTTACATAAAATTGCAAGGGTTATGATTAATGGAGCTTAGCTTAAGTAACCTAGGTTATGTTAGTTATGCTAGCCTGCTTTTTATACATTCACTTCCTAAATTTATAAAATAAATCTTAAGTTGCATACCCTGCAAGGCTCCCACTCCTACAAACAATTATGGAATATAAGAAAAGTATACTGTACTAAAACTCAAATATTGGTGTTTGCTAGTCTATAAAAATCCACATGACAGCGAGGAAACTTTAACATCTCTTTCATCAATACCTTTTACATAACATGGTATTAGATAATTTCAAACATTATCACAGTACTCAGATCAACTTAACCCTTGAAAATTCAAGATTGATAATGGGTATTTGCAGCAACCATTTGAACTCTAGCTGCATACATTTTTTAGCCTCCAACTTCATCTCTGCTTCCACTTCCTTTCTTCCACCTTCTTAGCCAATCTTTATGCTTCTACTCAGCTTTATACCTTGGCATAGAATGGCCTTACTGGCCCTAGCAACTAGCAGATCATATTGACAAAATTTTTAAAGTACGTAAAGTAATTTATGTTTTTCCTAACAATACAAACTTGAATTCTTCAAGTAGGGATTTTTCTTTCATTGCAAGCTGGACGCATATTAGATCGCATAACGAGCAGTTAAGTAACAAGTGGGAGCGAGAAATCTCTTCCCTTTTGACCTTTCAGCTGAAGACTGAGAAAGGTGGTTGAGGGAAATTCAACCTAATGGACTCAGGTTTGTATGGCTAGGAAAAATACAAATTACAGTATTTGACTGAAACAGTTTAGAGAACGATGGTTTGGATTTTGCATTACAACAAGCCATAACCCTTGATTTCCAAGAACCTGAGGAATTAGAAAAAAACAAGACTTCTGGAGGAGGCTGATTATGAAGGATCCATATTTGAAGCTATTTTGTATTTAGCCACCATTGAAGATCTTCAATGAATGAAGACTAAGACATGTCTAGCATAAAGAAAAATAAAAAATCTAAATCCCAAATTCCATAATAAGCAGGGAACCAGAATCCAGAACATAACTGATGTAAATGAACCTGTCGCCCCCAAATAAATGGTACTAAAACCTATCAACAAATACAAAATTGATCACTGAACCCACGGCAAGAAAAAATATCAGAAAGATATTTAAAAAAAGAATCTGAAAATCTGAGTTACATATATACACTTTGGGGAAGAAAAATGAGTTGCTACAAGAGACCAAAAGGAGACTTGCTTGAATGTCACGTTGTGTTAGCAATCAAATTTTTTCTTTCAGGGTTTTAGTACTTAAGAATTATGGATTAATGGCCAAGTAATAGTAATGAGTTTGTGGTAAAATAAGAGTTCTAATATATTCATAAACATTATTAGTATTATTAAAAAGATAAACAGAATTACTAATGAGTGATAAAAGCAAGGAAGTTACTTGTAATAATTTGGAACTGCATCACAAGACTTACAACGAGCTTGGAGTCGAGCAGTGTTTTGCGTGTGTGTCATCAAGTTTAGAAGGACCATGGATACATACATCGCAAACCTTGTCATCGCTTTTCTCGGCAGTGCTTCTAATGTCTGAGGGTGACATAGTTCGGCAACAGGTTTCATCTGGAAATTAAAATCTCAGTCAATGATGACGACACCAAATAAGAATTTAGTAACGGGACAGGTATGCACTAGCATATTTCTCAAATAAAATTTATCCATCTCGAGTACCTTGAAAATTGAAGTGTGGTCTTGTAAGATGTATGACACTAAGCTGTTCCTTAAGGAATGACTTGCAAATTCTTTCAGCTTGTCTCAACTGTCCACGACCTCTAGATCGCATGGAACCCAAATATTGCCCGAGGTTGCTAACTCGACTGGATTGTTCACAGTTGTAATAATCTAGAGAAACTTCCCGTAGCTTTGAAAGAGTAACAAAGTAAAAAACATAGTATATTTTCAGTTTTCACTAATACAATGAAAATTATATACACCCAACTAATTATGCCCATAGTAAATACCAAAAATATACAGAAGATGCTTAATCGTTGAAAATAAAATCATGAAAAAAATTAACTAACATCTCTATTGGTAATACAAATAGCCCTGTATTGAAACAATTTTGCTGTAATAAATTACAAATGAACTCCAGTGAAAATTCCACCTAACCATTACAAGAAATAAAATACTGCACTTTATACTGTTTTTAACACATCACTTACCAGTGTAAAAGGATCATTAGCTGAGTAATAAGGGTTATCTGGAGTAAAAACAATTAGAGATGGGCCACTTTGCAAAACCTTATTCAACGCTAAACTTTTTGTGCCTGGGACCTCAATCCAAGTTGCAGTTTCATCCAATCGCTTAAATACCCAGTTAGTAATACCTTCACTGTCAGCTGTACTAGCTGCTGTGTATACCTGAAAGGAACAATGAAGGTACATTACAATATATGAAAAGATTTCAGAGCTAACAGCATATCAATAAGTTATATTCTTAAAAAATGTTATTTTCATTAGTAAAATAAATTTTTGAATATACTTACCCGATGATCATGTAGCTGTCAACTCTGTTGCCCGACAGAAATCTACGGTCGGGATACGCCAGCGATCGCTATACAGGTGGGGGTGTACACAACAGCGCCATCTGTGAGCAGGTACTCAAGTACTTCTTGTCAACAAGAACTCAATTTTCTCCTCGGTCCACTGGTTCTCTATGGGGAGGAAGGGTGGGTCCTTAAATTCATGATCATCGGGTAAGTATATTCAAAAATTTATTTTACTAATGAAAATAACATTTTTCAATATTAATCTTACCCGATGATCATGTAGCTGATTCACACCCAGGGTGGTGGGTGGAGACCAGCATACATGTTAACAAAGAAGCTAAGTATCCCGTATTTCATTTTATTAGTTATTCAAAAATAACATAAAATAAATAAGTACCTGGTAAGGAAGACGACTTGAACCATTACTCTGCCTTTATTAAGTACGTCTTCCTTACTGAGCGTAGCGGTCCTCTTAGGATGCTGAACGACTCTTAGGTGCTGAAGTATAAAGGGCTGCAACCCATACTAAAGGACCTCATCACAACCTTTAACCTCGGCGCTTCTCAAGAAAGAATTGACCACCCGCCAAATCAACAAGGATGTGGAAGGCTTCTTAGCCGACCGTACAACCCATAAAAAGTATTCAAGAGAAAGGTTAAAAAGGTTATGGGATTATGGGAATGTAGTGGCTGAGCCCCCGCCTACTACTGCATTCGTTGCTACGAATGGTCCCAGGGTGTAGCAGTTCTCGTAAAGAGACTGGACATCTTTGAGATAGAATGATGCGAACACTGACTTGCTTCTCCAATAGGTTGCATCCATAACACTCTGCAGAGAACGGTTCTGTTTGAAGGCCACTGAAGTAGCCACAGCTCTCACTTCATGTGCCCTTACCTTCAGCAAAGCAAGGTCTTCTTCCTTCAGATGAGAATGTGCTTCCCTAATCAGAAGCCTGATTTAGTAAGAAACTGAGTTCTTAGACATTGGAAGAGAAGGCTTCTTGATAGCACACCATAAGGCTTCTGATTGTCCTCGTAAAGGTTATGACCTTTTTAGATAGTACCTAAGAGCTCTAACTGGGCAAAGTACTCTCTCCAGTTCGTTCCCCACCAAGTTGGACAGGCTTGGGATCTCGAACGACTTAGGCCAAGGACGTGAAGGAAGCTCGTTTTAGCAAAAAAACCGAGCTGCAAGGAACATGTAGCCGTTTCAGATGTGAAAACTATGTTCCTGCTGAAGGCGTGGATCTCACTTACTCTTTTAGCTGTTGCCAAGCACACGAGGAAAAGAGTTTTTAATGTGAGGTCCTTAAAAGAGGCTGATTGGAGAGGTTGAAATCTTGATGACATAAGGAACCTTAGGACCACGTCTAGATTCCAGCCTGGAGTGGAGGTCTCAAAAGACCTAAGGAGGTCCTGTAGATCTTTGTTGGTGGAAAGATCCAAGCCTCTGTGGCGGAAAACCGCTGCCAACATACTTCTGTAACCCTTGATCGTAGGAGCTGAAAGGGATCTTACGTTCCTTAGATGTAACAGGAAGTCAGCAATCTGGGTTACAGTGGTACTGGTTGAGGAAACTGCATTGGCCTTGTACCAGCTTCGGAAGACTTCCCATTTAGACTGATAGACTCTGAGAGTGGATGTCCTCCTTGCTCTGGCAATCGCTCTGGCTGCCTCCTTCGAAAAGCCCCTAGCTCTTGAGAGTCTTTCGATAGTCTGAAGGCAGTCAGACGAAGAGCGTGGAGGTTTGGGTGTACCTTCTTTACGTGAGGTTGACGTAGAAGGTCCACTCCTAGAGGAAGAGTCCTGGGAATGTCGACCAGCCATTGCAGTACCTCTATGAACCATTCTCTCGCGGGCCAGAGGGGAGCAACCAACGTCAGCCGTTTCCCTTTGCGAGAGGCGAACTTCTGAAGTACCCTGTTGACAATCTTGAACGGCGGGAATGCATACAGGTCGAGATGGGACCAATCCAGCAGAAAAGCATCCACGTGAACTGCTGCTGGGTCTGGAATCGGAGAACAATACAACGGGAGCCTCTAGGTTATCGAGGTAGCGAACAGATCTATGGTTGGCTGACCCCACAGGGCCCAAAGTCTGCTGCAAACATTCTTGTGAAGGGTCCACTCTGTGGGGATGACCTGACCCTTCCGGCTGAGGCGATCTGCCATGACATTCATATCGCCCTGAATGAACCTCGTTACCAGCGTGAGCTTTCGATCTTTTGACCAGATGAGGAGGTCCCTTGCGATCTAGAACAACTTCCACGAATGAGTCCCTCCCTGCTTGGAGATGTAAGCCAAGGCTGTGGTGTTGTCAGAGTCCACCTCCACCACCTTGTTAAGCTGGAGGGACTTGAAGTTTATCAAGGCCAGATGAACCGCCAACAGCTCCTTGCAATTGATGTGAAGTGTCCTTTGCTCCTGATTCCATGTTCCCGAGCATTCCTGTCCGTCCAAAGGCGCACTCCAGCCCGTGTCTGATGCGTCCGAGAAGAGACGGCGGTCGGGTTTCTGAACAGCCAAAGGTAGACCTTCCTTGAGAAGAAAGCTGTTCTTTCACCACGTTAGAGTAGACCTCCTCTCTTCGGAAACAGGAACTGAGACCGTCTCTAGCGTCATGTCCTTTATCCAGTGAGCAGCTAGATGATACTGAAGGGGGCGGAGGTGGAGTCTCCCTAACTCGATGAACAGGGCCAGCGATGAAAGTGTCCCTGTTAGACTCATCCACTACCTGACTGAGCATCGGTTCCTTCTCAGCATGCTCTGGATGCATTCTAGGGCTTGGTAGATCCTTGGGGCCGATGGAAATGCCCGAAAAGCTCGACTCTGAAGCTCCATACCCAGGTAGACAATGGTCTGGGATGGGACGAGCTGGGACTCCTCTAAATTGACCAGGAGGCCCAGTTCCTTGGTCAGATCCATAGTCCATCTGAGATTCTCCAGACAGCGATGACTTGTGGGAGCTCTTAAAAGCCAGTCGTCTGACGGAGCCGGACACAAGATCATGGTACTGCTGCATAGTCTGTGAACTGTCAATCATGGGCAAGCGAGGAAGTACAGCGACAACCCGAAACTGTCTAGACTGTCTGGGTAGTACAGACAACTCCTTATCGGGTTGCTGAGGTTGCCGCACTGCGTCACAACAAGTCACCTCTGATGGTTGTTGAACGTCTTCCCAGTGACACACTGACTCCGTAAACAAAAATCCTCTAACAAGGACTAAGCTTGGACTGCATGTCTTGCAACAAAGCTCAAGGTCTATGGGAGCAGGTGTGGCAACAGACGGGGTTAGCGACTGAAGCGGAACCATTACCCTCCCTGGAAGCATGTTATGCTTAAATAAAAGTCCATAGGAGGCTAAGCAGCTTAAGGCTCCTCTCCAAATGACAGAGTCCTCAAGGGAATATCAGAAGGAGGGAGAATAGCACTTTCTCATCTACAGGAACCATATCCGAGAAAAGCTAAGTTCTTTCAGTGAGGGTTTCACTGGTGCAAAAGCAGCAGACCAGAAGGCAACGTTATGAAACTGCTTGACAGTCTTGTGAGTTGGCAACAACCAAAGATGTGTGACTGAGGAGCATGCGGTAAGGTATGCAGAGCATGCTGTATGCAGAGCATGCTGTAAGGAATGCAGAGCATGTTGTAAGGAATGCAGAGCATGCTGTATGCAGAGCATAGTATGCAGAGCATGCTGTAAGGTATGCAGAGCATGCTGTATGCAGAGCATGCTGTAAGGTATGCAGAGCATGCTGTAAGGTATGCAGAGCATGTGTAAGGTATGCAGAGCATGCTGTAAGGTATGCAGAGCATGCTGTAAGGTATGCAGAGCATGCTGTATGTAGAGCATGCTGTAAGGTATGCAGAGCATGTTGCATGGCATGCGGCTTATGCTGCATGGGATGAGGCTCATGCTGCATGGGATGAGGCTCATGCTGCATGGTATGAGGCTCATGCTGCATGGGATGAGGCTCATGCTGCAAGGGATGAGGCTCATGCCGCATGGGTTGAGGAGGATGCCGCATAGTATGAGGCTCCTGCCTCATGGGTTGAGGAGGTTGCCGCATAGCATGAGGCTCCTGCCTCATGGGTTGAGGAGGATGCCGCATAGCATGAGGCTCCTCATAGCATGAGGCTCCTGCCTCATGGGTTGAGGAGGATGCCGCATAGCATGAGGCTCCTGCCTCATGGATTGAGGAGGATGCCGCATAGCATGAGGCTCCTGCCTCATGGGTTGAGGAGGTTGCCGCATAGCATGAGGCTCCTGCCTCCTGGGTTGAGGAGGATGCCGCATAGAATGAGGCTCCTGCCTCATGGGTTGAGGAGGTTGCCGCATAGTGCTGGAACCCGGCAACTCCCGATGCGGCAACTCACGCATGAAAGCAGGAGGCGCAGCAAGAACATGCGTCTGGCAGGGTGGACTGCGCATCGGAGGTGGAGCTCTCACAGGTGGAGGGTGGGAGCAGGCAGCCGCAGTATCTGCTGAGCGCACAACCTCGGCGGGTTGTAGGTTAACAGGCTGCATTGTCAACCTTCCAGCATGATACTCCTGTATGAAGGAGCAAGCTGAGACTGTATAGTCTGCAGCATGGACCACTAGGGTCTATGAAAGACAACAACAAACGGAGCTACTGTCCGTTGAGACTGAGGGTCTAAAACAGCTGGTGCGGCAACAGACGGAGTTACTGCCTGTTGCGGTACCACCTTGCCTCTCTGGGAGGTGTGCAGTTGTTGTACTGCAGCAAGTCCGAACTGACCCAGTGGCTACACCTAGGCCGTTGGACTTGCGCGGAAGGGACCGACTTGCACTTAAAAGCTGCAAGATTTGGTCCATGGTTTCTGCGAGAAACCTCTTCCGCAGACGAGGAATAAATGGGCTCTCTCGTCTTTGTGTGGGTGGGGTGATCACGTCGGCTACGTGAGTGGATACACCCGAAACCACGGAGGGAAACGTCTGTTCGTCGATCAAGGCCTGATGAACCCATAAGTCCTTCGACATTACTTCTCCCCTGGGCTTGGGAGCTTGTAAGAGGTCCCAGACTAGGCGAACAACTGGCACGAACAGACGAACCCTCGAACGCAACACTGTAACACTTTGCGCTTATCACTTTATCACTTTTGATTTTCTGTTTGCACTTATTTCACTGAACTCGAAACTTTAAGTGGTTTGTACCTGAAACACGCAATCCTATCCTTCATTAAAAGTTAGTAATTGCGAAAACAGTATTACAATGTAACAGAAAAACATAATGAAAGATAAAGAATTCAGTGGCTGGAAAAGAGACTAAACACTAGATCAAATAAACTACGTTTAAAATCTCTCACCGCATAAAGCCTGGGAACAAGAATAAAACTCTAGAAACGTTTTACCTTCTTCCCTTAAAGAGACTAGGGAGAAGAGCAAAAACGATAACAACGTTACCCGCTTGAACGAAACGTTTATCCTCCTCTCTCTCCCTCCGTCTCTATCTCTCTCTCTCTCTCTCTCTCTTGACTTAGAACCTGAGAGATGAGCCCAATTATATATATCGTTAAAACATATTATTGTTAAAGGAAAAAAAAAAAAAAAAAACTGAAAGATTTCCCAAATAAAAAGTTCCTTTATTAGAATTAAAACCATTTAAGCTAAGAAAGAATGAACAAAACGCTAGAATCGGTTTACTCTTACTGCAACGTGAAACCGTGAATACTCTCTCTCTATCGTAACGATAGAGCGCAAGTTGAACGTTCTGAACGTCAACAACTGCGGAGACAAAACAAAACGTTAGTTCAACTTTGAAAACAGTACGAGACTATCAAAGAAATTCTTTCAAAAACATTAAAATTAAAATAGCATAAAATCTTAACAGGCAAAAACGATATGACGGGCTCAATGTTAATTAACTTCGGTTCCAAGAAAAGACCGCCTACTATTAGGAAAGGTCGCATATAAACAAACATAAAAATTAATTTTTATAAGTTTATAATAAAAGGAAGTTAATCGAAGAGGCCTATAAAAGGCGGAGAGATATAAAATAAATCTATAACTTTATTAAGCAAAATTAAGAAAGAGAGTCTATACTCTCTTCGACACCAACACTTCCGTCTAAGGGAAGGGTCGGCCATTAAAAGTGAAAGAGAGTTCATACTCTCTTCGTCACCAAAATTAAATCAAATTAATTCCAAAAACTTGCTAAGCTAATGATAAAGCTTCCTGAATAGCGAAGGCTAAACTCTAGAGCAAATACATCACCAAATCGTGAACAATAACTCCAGAATCAACAGCGTATCCAAGTAGGTCTAGCCGGTGGCACGACAGAGGAAAAATTGAGTTCTTGTTGACAAGAAGTACTTGAGTACCTGCTCACAGATGGCGCTGTTGTGTACACCCCCACCTGTATAGCGATCGCTGGCGTATCCCGACCGTATCTGTCGGGCAACAGAGTTGACAGCTACATGATCATCGGGTAAGATTAATATTGAAAAATCTAAAATTTTTGGAGCTTATATAAAATATCAGTGTGCTTATCATTCCACCGTCAGGAACTGCTGACAAACTATACTTAATTTTCTTTTAAATGGGGCGCATTTGCACCAACTCGCAGGAGTGCCCTTTTAGCTTCGAAAAGTTTCCTACTATCTGATTGGTTAGAATTATCTCGTCCAACCAATCAGCGATCAGGACACTTTTCCGAGCTAAAAGGGCAACCCTGCGAGTCGGTGCAAATCTACCTCACTAAAAAAAAAATGGCTATAGTAACAAATAATCATACAAAGTTCAATAGGAAAGCTGGTTAGTAACTACATCTCCTATCTGAACTAATGATTCCCAATTTTCACAGTTGAGATTTTATAACACTGCTTCTCTACATAAGGAATTGCAAATGTAAATGACTTGTCAAAGAGGCATGCGATTAATTTTCTAAATGTATAAAAAAAAAATTGAAGAGATATTCAAAATGCAAGAATTGTCAGTAAATGAAACTATATAATGTAATTTTCCCTATAAAGTACAGTAATCCCAAAGCAACACAGAGATGCTAATTAAAATTCATCAAAGTATGTACTTTTTCTTTAGTGCATGCTTTGTTTTAGCTCAATAATTTAAATATAGGCATAACTAATTTTAGACAATGAAATGACAATTTTTGTAGAAACATATGGAAACCTTGATTGGATGTTTAAGCAAAGTGTCACCAGATCCACCATGAAAATATTTTTTCCCATCTAGGATACTTCCTCTTCCTATTTCTTTTACATCCAACTGTTAAATATAAAATCTGTAACATAATTAAAACTCCAAATTACTACCAATAACTCGTAAATTGTTTCCTTCACTCTCCAGTATTATCAAAAGTCTAGCCTCCCTCTTTTGCACCCTTAGAACTTGCATATTGAACTCACATTTTAAACCTTTCAATATCATTTTCTGTTAGTTCAAAGTTAATCATCTAGATGGTTATATCATCTTTTATGAACTGCATATTTCTAACATAATATGCTTTGCCTTTTGAAGAGTTGGGTAGGTATCTCTCAATTTTGTTTTAAGATGCTCTATAAAAAATCCTCCCGGGTATGTTAAAATATCAAACGACAAACAGGATTTCTACCAAACGGTCTGAACACATGTCAACTTATAATGTATCTTTTCTAGATCCTTAATATATAAAATCAATGTGGTACATAGTAAGAGCTCTAATAGGCATGTACTTTCTTAAGTTATTTAATTCCAAAGTTAATATTCTAAATCCTAATATATGGTGTTCATATGTAATGTAAACATATGAAAAAACTTTACAACATAACTTGGGTATATGTCCACTAGACACCATAATAATAAAATAGTCTATGCATTGTGATACTGATTAATTGCAATGTCTTTCCAATATGACTTAACATTTACACAGATTTATAATCATTCCAAACTATAATATCTAATTAAGAAAAAACACTTGAAACTTTAACGGACTATAATGCGTAATGCGATAGTATTACATACAACATACTGTATATATTTCAAGTGCAAAATTTTATAATAATTCAAAACAATTAGAAGGTGATTAGGGATACAGTTTCAAACTTCTGTAAAACCATTTCAGTTACTGCATGCTATATATAAGACTTACCAATGTTGTATTCCACAGGACAATATGCACTGATTGGGAAACATTAAATGACAGCGCTCTGGCAGTGCGGGGATTTGTGACTACACCCCAGGCAACAGAATATGTATTGTCAAATTGTAAGGCACGGAGAGACGCTAGATAGAAAGAACTGAAGCCTCTAGGCGGTTGTCTTGAAGTTTTAAACTCGTAATAACCCAACACAACAGCCTGGAAGAGAGAATCATTTGAAGAAACATTTCCATGAGTAAATCTAAATCTAAATAACTCATAAAGCATTTCCTTTGAATACATTGAGTATTACAAATGGTGAAACATTTTTTTAGATCTAAAATTACACTAATGGTCAAAAGCATAAATGATAAAATACAAAATTATATGAATAAAATAACAAATAGCTGTTTATAGATACTGTATTAACACTGCAAAGAAAAATCAATCTAATAAAATTGTTCAATACAAAATCAATTTATGAAAAAAAAAATCTATTTCCATTTTCCATCCATTAACTTCACAAAAATTTTAATTTGACTGCTACACCATAATGTAAAAATTCTAAACAATTTTGCTTAAATCCAATCAGCTAAATATCAAAGTACTGCAATTGCTGAAATCTCAATAAAATCTAAAATACCCTTTATATTTTTAGCTTACACTGTGCTCCATCTGTAGTCGGGCAAGGTCAGCATTACTGTTGACGTGGGAAAGCGGGTGAAGAGTGCGAGAAAGGAACCGTATGATGTGCCCAGCATCCTTGGGTCCTCCATACGCTATAGCCTTTGTCTCCAAGCCAGAAAGGGATCGAACGTGTAAGATCAACGCAGGGAAGATTCGAATTTTGTACTTTGTTTTACATTCTGATCTTGGATGCCAGCAATTAATGGCTGCAAAATAAATCTGAAAGGAAATGAGAATGGCTCCAGCGTACAAGATTAAGGTATCATACAATAATAAAACAACAAATGCAGCCATTTATAGTCCACTGCAGGACACGAGCCTCAGACATTTCCATAGTCATGTCTGGGGTTTGGCCATTTTCATCACCACACTGGTCACTGCGGATTGGTGATGGTGGGAGACTATAATCTGATCTCTCACAGCAAACCTGACTAGAACAGCTTTGCTGGTCATAGTGATACACAAACCCCTTCACCACATTATGGTATCCCTACTAAGAAAAGGATCATACAATAATATTTAAAAAAAAAAAAAAAAAACCCTGATAAGATTGTGTTGAAATAACTGAAGGTCCATGATTAGTGACTTGAGCTTTGTACTTTATATTCCTGACAGAAGAATAAAATTTATAATCACTGAAATTTCTTCTTTACACAAAGTATATTCTTTAGATTCTGAAAAACTCCTTGTTACAATAAATCTGACTAATTCTAACCTGCATACAGTATATGAATCTTTTAATCAATGTGCAGTTTGGAACAGAAACCGTATGACAATGGTTCAACTAAAATACTGTGTCCAAAAGAAAATGTAATCACTCTTGCTAAAGCAATTTCCCTACTGACCTGTTCATGGTAATAACGAGCAACTTTTTCTATTTCCCAACGAAGAATTTGCGATTCTCTATCCCACGGTGCGTAATAGACAACGAAAGACAGGTCGGCCGTTAGGAGACGTTCAGTGAGAGTCCCAACATCACCCGAGTAAAAATCAGATATGAGGGAATGTCGTGGAAAGAAAGGTGTGGATGACTTTACAAGTGGACTTCTGCAAAAGATATAGGAAAGAGTGAATTTACTGCAAATTAAATTTATATTTCTGATAAAGAAATAATATTAAAGGAATCAAAAACTTACTGTTCATATAGTATATGATAGGAGGAATTTGTTCTTAAAAAGTTTATTAAAATAATTTCTAACTTACATGTACCACTCTTATTGATAACCATCAACAAACAAAAACAGCTTAATATGACAAATGAAAACACTGTAAAGTAAAAAGTAATTTTAGGATATAGATAGATTTTTACAATAACAAGAGTAAGATTTCTTTTACTAATCATCACAGTACTTGATAGTAATGTACTGTAATGTGGACTAGTATAATTGTATAGCAGTTGTATAGTTTAACCAAACCAATGAGTTGGGATTCCAAACTACTCCAATGCTGTGGTTATTTTTAGCATAAACTCCTGGACTAGAAAATCAGTGAAAAATAACTTGCATGGAAACATTATAAAGCACAAATTTCATTTAATTTGTGATTTTCCTTCCTATATAAACCTGAGTCCTTTAAATACAAACAACAGCATTACTGACTCAGCGGGGTAAACGAAAAACATCTATTGTGAGAGACTAGCGAGTGTAACAGAGATGGGGGTTACTTGGTTCTCCAACATGGGCCAATTCCCCATTGTGATCCCAGAGTAGAGATGTGCCAATAGCAACAGTATCGATAGTGTCGGCCTTTTTTGTGAGTATTGATATCAACCACTGTCATGACACCGGTATCGGCATTGACCTCCACTATGAGAATCTGGTATCGTTATCAGCCGATAAAAAATGAGCTTAAATTGCCGATACTTCGATACTGGTGCTTTGGGTTATTCGAACATCAAAGATTTCCTTGTGTTCAAATTACAATCATTTCCAAAATCATGATATTGTACGGCAAAACAATGGGGTTGAAGTAGACGGCCCATAGTAATGTAAAGTCTTGCAATGGGTTTTTTTTTTTTAATTATTATAACTTAGAATAATTCTGTATAATGTAATTCTTCTAATGTATAAACATTTCAATAATTGAAAAATGGACTTTGCTCAATAATAAAGTTTAGTATTACTAGTGATTCTTTGTACAATAAGTATATAAATTTCGGTACTGTATTTAGAAGACATTGAAGCAATGAATAAAAAATTGGAAGTAATTTGTATTTTTCCTAATAATACAAACCTTGAGCTCTTTAAAGAGAATATGTTTCGGCGAAGCTGGTAACAAGCCATAAGACTTTTAAGTGAGGTATAACCACCCACAGCTAGTTAGCAGGGAAGTAGCTGGTGTAGACTGGCCACCACGATCACACACTCCCCTGTGATGCGTCACTTTTGATTACAGGCAGGACTTGCAAGGGGATAGGTGATGGTGGGACAAATCTGTATAGAGCTCAAGGTTTGTATTGTTAGGAATATTACAAATTACTTCCAAATATGACAAATTCGTACATAATTTGTATTTTTCCTAACTATACAAATCTTAGCTATTTAATAGGGGTATCACTTTTGGCGTAGCTGAAATGACGAGCCATTAATTTTTAACGAGAGTTTACTACCCACACCACTAGTTAGCGGGGGTAGGGGAGGGTAGCTTGCTAACCCCCCTTCTCACACACCTGTGCTTAAGCTCACTTTGCTTGCAGGTAGGACTTCAAGGGGGATAGGGCTGGCAGCCAAGTTTGGTTAAATAGCTAAGGTTTGTATAGTTAGGAAAAATACAAATTATCTACAAATTTTTCATTTGTTCCGTAACTGGAATACAAACCACGCTATTTAATAGGGGTGACTCAACCATTTGGAAGGGTGGATATCCCAGCCAGTCTGGCTTCTGGCTTTGCCCGGGGACTCCTTATTTGAGTGTGTAAGCACCTAAGAAATAAGGAGTCCTTGCACCTCGCTAGAACCTTGCTACGCTAGGTCTGCGGCCTATGCAAGCTGTGTGTGAAGGTATGAAGAAGTGTGACTCATCCTAGAAAGTTGTTCCGAAGTTCTTTAGATGGAAACTTGTAGACTAGGACTTTCCCAATACCACCTCATCAGGGTATGGGGACCTAACAGTATTAATCTTAATACTAGGAACACAAGGGAGCATGGTTTACCTGCAGTGGTTTGAGGTCAGCTATGCAGAGAACCCAGGATGTTGCTTTCTCCAAGAGAGGGGATGATGAAGAAAAGAATAAGGGCCAGTCAAACCTTTTCATTCATGCAGACTAAAACCAAGTAACAATGCCCTCAACCTTCTGCTACTTGTCCAATAAGGAGCTTGAGGTTTTATACCAGCTGTTGTGCAGCCACCACAGGATCGATAGAGAACGTATCGAGTCTCCTGTGTCACGTCTTGCAGGTAGTGGGATGTGAACATTGTTTGACGTTTCCACACCCCAACTTGAAGAACCTGCGTCACTGAAAAATTTCTTTTGAAAGCCAGGGACATAGCTATGCCCCTGACATCATGTGCTCTGGGGCGACGTGACGGAGGTGGGTCCGGATTCAGTGCCAGGTCAATGACCCTGCGAATCCATGCAGAGATGGTGTTCTTGGTGACCCTCCTCTTTGTCCTTCCTGCGCTGACGAATGGTGCTGGCACACGAGAATGGGCTGCGGCTGTTCTTTTAAGGTACAGCCTCAAGCTCCTTCCTGGGCATACTAAGAGATGGTAATGGGCAATGTCATACGAGAGACCATGAAGTTCGCTGACTCGCTTGGCCGAGGCCAAAGCTCACAGGAATACCGTCTTCCAGGTTAGGTGGCGATCTGATGCCTGGCGTAATGGTTCATAGAAAGGTCTCTTAAGAGACCTGAGAACTCGAACCACGTTCCATGGGGGAGGTCTCACTTCCGACTGAAGGCAGGTAAGTTCATAACTATGTATGAGTGGAGAAAGTTCTAGCGATGAGGAAATGTCCATTCTTTTCAGCATGAAGGCGAGACTTAAGGCTGAGCGATAGTCTTTCACTGCCGAAACTGAAAGGCACATTTATTCACACAAATACACAAGGAACTCCGCTATTGTTGGAATAGTGGCATCGAGTGGAGAGATGCCCCTTCCATGACACCAACCACAGAAGACTTTCCACTTTGCCTGGTAGACTGCTGCTGAAGACTTTCGCAAGTGTCCAGATATCCTGAACGCAATTTGTTGCGAAAATCCTCTCTCAGAGAGGAGATGCTGGATAGTCTCCAGGCGTGAAGCCGTAGTGAGATGTTGGTACAGTATGTGGTTGTTTGAGTAGATTGTGTCATGGAGGGAGTTCTCTTGGTGGCTACGTTAGGAGTTGCAGAAGGTCCGGGAACCATTCTGCGTGATGCCATAGCGGAGCTATGAGGGTCATTGAAAGATTGCCCAATGTTCTGGTCTCGTTGAGTACCCTCCTCATCAGACAGAACGGGGGAAAGGCGTAAACGTCGATGTTGTCTCACCGTTGTTGGAAAGCATTTTGCCAGAGAGCCTTGGGGTCTGGGACTGGGGAACAGTAACTAGATGATCCAAAGACCACTAGGTACTCACTATCTGAGATGCTCTGCTCAGGTTGTCGGCGAGCACATTCCTTTTGCCCGGAATGAAGCGTGCCGATAGTGGTATCGAGTGGATTTCGACCCACCTCAGTATCTTTACTGCTAGATGGGATAGTTGTTGCGAAAAAGTACCTCTTTGTTTGTTGATGTAGGCCACTACTGTGGTGTTGTCGCTCATCACCACCTCAGAGTGACTTGCCAGGTACTGTTGGAACTGATGAAGGGCCAGAAAGACAGCCTTCATCTCTAGGAGATTTATGTGGAGGTACTTCTCTGACTCTGACCACAGGCCTGAGGTCGTGTGGTGCAGCATGTGGGACCCCTACCCTTTTTTTGAAGCGTCCGAAAACAGCATCAAATCCGGGGGTAGGACGAGAAGATCCACTCCTTTTTGTAGGTTCTTGTCTGCCACCCACCACTGGAGATCCGTCAGTTCCACAGGTCCCATGGGGATCTGGATGTCTGGGGAGTCGTACTCTTGATTCCACCGGGACTTGAGTCGCCACTGGAGGGATCTCATCCTGAGGCGACCATTGGGAACTAGACGGGCTAGCAATCAAAGGTGACCGAGGAGACGTAACCACAATTGGGCTGGAAGTTCTTCTCGTCTGAGAAAGGTCTTGCGACCTTCCTCAGCCTTGCTATCCTGTCGTCTCATGGGAAGGCTTTGGGAAGAGTGGTGTCTATAATCATGCCTAGGTATACCAGTCTTTGAGTGGGAAGCAATGAAGACTTCTCAAAATTTACCATGATCCCCATATCTTGGCAAAGTCTCAGAAGTTTGTTTCAGTGTTGAAGAAGGGTTGACACCAAGTCTGCTAGGATTAACCAGTCGTCCAGATAACAGAGGAGACGGATGCCAATCCTGTGTGCCCAAGATGATACTAGGGTGAACACTCTGGTGAAGACTTGTGGTGCTGTAGAGAGACTGAAGCACAGCACCTTGAACTGGTACTTTCTGTTGTCTAGACTGAATCTTAAGTACTTCCTTGAAGACAGATGGACTGGGATCTGGAAGTGCGCGTCCTTTAGGTCCAGTGTGCACATAAAGTCTTGCGGTCTTACTGCTAGTCTGACTGTTTGTTTGACAAACTTGTTCAGAGCTGAGAGATCGATGACTGGTCTCCAGCCTCCAGACGCCTTCTTTACAAGAGAGAGTCGATTGAAGAAGTCTGGAGATCCGTTGAGGACCCCTTGGAGAGCGCCCTTCTTTAACAGGGTCTGGACTTCTGCCCGAAGGGCTTGCCCCCTTACCGATCCCATGGCAAGGGAGTTCAATGACACTGGATTCGTTGTCAGGGGAGGTAGAGATGTTATGAACGGGACGCGATATCTTAGACTGATCACGGAGATTGTCCAGGAATCGGCCCCGAGTTGCTTCCACCTGTTTAAGCAACTTTGTAGGCATCCCCCCACTGGTGTACAAGCAGGGTGAATGCCTATCCTAGCATTTGTGGCCTCTGCTGCTCCCTCTAGGATTCTTGCCTCCCCTGGAGGACTTTTTGCCTTTCCTTTCTTTGACAGGGAAGGGCTTAGACACCAAGGTCTTCACTGCTGTTGTCGTCTTAGTGGTCTTGACTGGATGGGACTGCTGTGGTACTGGAGGTTTATAGGACAAGGATGTTAAAGCCCTATAAAGGAGGGAGTCTTGATGAGACTTCCTCCACCTCTTAGCGGCATGTTACAACATCCTTAGGCTCGAACAAGACGGATCCCTCTAGGGAGGAATGTCTGAACCTATTGATCTCGGTGCTAGGGACCTTCTGATGGAATCTCTCAGCTACTGCATCCCGACATTTCAGGATGGTATTTGTCCACACGTTCGAGACTCAGAGGGCATGAGTCACGACAAAGGAGGTCCCGCCCCTTTTCTTTTGATGCTTCCCCCCAAGAGCATGAAATGTGGGAGAAAGAAGGTCTACTTCCTTGAGAAGGATGGTGAAAACTACCTTCCAACTCGGGTCTCTTTTTCACTCTGATCCTATCGGACTCGTAAGTCCGTCAAACCTCTGCTAACACCAAAAGGACCAGTTACCACTAGAGGGGACTTTAGCTTTCTGCCAGAGCCAAAGAACTCTTAGGTTCAGGTACCTTAGAAGACAGCAATCAGTGCGCCTGAAAGAAGTGTTGCGGAAGGGATATTCTGCTTCCAGGAGTCCTCCCTGATCGGACCGAGCAACTTTGCCTCTTGGATGTTATTTGCTTTTCTAAATATGTTAGTTCTCATGGAAGTTACCAGGATGAATTCTATCAGTTTTATCTTGAGATGAGGTAAAAAAAAAACCCAAAAGGTTGACTTACTGATGAAGAAACAGCTTCACTGAGTCTGCTAGAATTTAACCAGTCGTCTAAGGGATGAGGAAGGTGGCCTGCATTGGAATTGACCCTGGTTGCAAGCAGAGTGAACATTCTTGTGAACACTCGAGGGGTTGACCACAGGCGGTGCCTCACGCCCTCTATGGCAAATTAAAAATTTGAAAGGATGACTCTAGGTATATCCTTGGGGGGATAACCTTCAGTAATAATCAGTGGTCAAAATCACTGATGTAGAGTCAATGAAAGGGGAAAAGCTATGTCTAACCTTCTGTTTCCATCAGAAACTGGGACAGACTCTGAAATTACCTGGTCAGCTAACTACCCAGTAGGGCAGCCAGCACCGCTTGGGGAATGTGTCTACAACATTGACAAACACTGAAGGTTTGGATGGTTCAATTAGGAGAAATCAGGACAATTTGACTCTTAAACGAAAGATCAATTCTTATCCAAGTGCCTAGGATGCTTAACAAGTAAACATTTCATGTTGATCGCTGTCGTGTAGTAGCCCAGTTATCTCTAGTGGATAATGGCATTACAGTGAACCTCCCTAGGTGATTGCTGTCAAGCAACCGCTCAGTTGCAAGCAACTACTTCCGAAAGACAAGACTGAGATGTATCTTCAGTCACATCTATCAGCCAGGTAGTTTTATACATGTCTGGTTATGGACCAGTCACACACACAAAAATTTTCATACATACACCGTAAGTTTCCTCCAATCTTACTGCAGGAATACCTTATGACGGGTATCCCAGGGCAGAACAAAGATCCAGGTGCAGCCAATTTGTTTGTTGTGCCTAATACTCGATTGGAAAACATTGATAAATGTTTGCAAATGTGACCTCCTTCTCCCTACTGACAGGTATCTTTTCTGACATGGATGAGGATGAGCCTACTTGAGGGCAGACTGCCTATGTCAAGGTAGGAGCCCTTGCTACTCCCAAAAGGATCTATTAGCTTGCGAAGGAAGTGCAAGCAACTGGCAAAGCGAACAGCCATATTTAGAGGTAGTAGGTTGGCCAGGGCACCAGCCACCTGTTGAGATACTACCACTAGAGAGTTATCGGGCCCTTTGATTGGCCAAACAATACTACATTGGATCCTTCTTTCTGGTTACAGTTAATTTTCCCTTTGCCTACACATACACTGAATAGTCTGGCCTATTTTTTACAGATTCTCCTGTTCTCATACACCTGACAACACTGTGATTATCAAGCATTTCTTCTTCATCCAAGGGTTAACTACTGCACTGCAATTGTTTAGTGGCCACTTTCCTCTTGGTAAGGGTAAAAGAGACTCTTTAGCTATGGTAGGTAGCTGTTCTAGGAGGACAAAAAGCCATTATTTTCTAGTCTGGGGTAGTGCCATACCCTCTGTACCATGGTCTTCCACTGTCCTAGGTTAGAGTTCTCTTGCTTGAGGGTACACTCGAGCCCACTATTCTATCTTATCTCTCTTCCTCTTGTTTTGTTAAAGTTTTTATAGTTTGATTAGGAAATACCTATCTTAATGTTGTTACTGTAATTAAGGAATTTTATTTTGTTTCCTTTCCTCACTGAGCTAATTTCCCTCATGGAGCTCCTGGGCTAATAGCATCCCGCTTTTCCAACTAGTTTTATAGCTTAGCAGGTAGTAGTAGTAGTAGTAATAATAATACAATATTAGCTTGCTTGAAGCATGTGGGTGTGCCAAATCCCAACTTCCCTGATCAGGGTAAGTATTTGTGCACAAACTTGAGCATCATGAACATGTTTTCTCGTTGTGATCTCCCCTGAGGTAGCTAATGGAGTCACTTGTGGGAACAATGTATGCAGACATCATTAGTCAAAATAAAATGATTGTTGACTAGTCTAAGCATTGTGAACAAGTTTGTGGTTGTGGATGCACCTACGAGGAGCACATGAAGCTAGCGAAGCAATCAAAATTCAGATCTTTGTCGGTAGTAGGCACTTGTCCGTCCGCCTCATAAGCATAAACTAATTTTATCCCATCAGGAATAGAGGCAAGGGAATAACCTTGAAGGGTTATGTCTCAAGACCGTTGTATCCTGAGGGCAAGACCGTTGTATCCTGAGGGCAAGACGGGGTGAGGCGGAGATCGCAAGAGATTGGAGGCTGGCATTATGTGATAATTCTAGAGTTCTCTATCCCATAAAGAAAGAGAAGTCAGAGATAATAACCCCAATGGATTATGTCTCACAAGATTGTTTTCTGAAAACAATGAGATGTGGTGGCCACAAGCAGTCAGAAAGCATGCATATTAACAACAATAGCTGCAAGATTATGTCTAACGAGACTCATTGTGCCCTGGGGCATAATGATGAGATGCGGCGGCCACAAGTGGTTGCAAGCATTCCTACCTGTGGCAAAAAAATGGGATTTTACACCTTCCTGGTGATCGTAAAGGTGTGAGCGAATGCACAAACGAAGTAGCTTGTGCCAGAACCTCACTATGGGAGTGTTGGGAAGCAACTGTAGTTATGCAGTCCTCGTCATTGAGAGGAGCTTGCCTGCACACCTCGCTAATGTTTAGTGTTTGGGTGGGCTCTCTCTCATGGAAAGTTGAGAAGGACACGAGCCAAAGAATGGGAGTTGGTATCTGTCCCAAAGGACCTTTAAAATCCCCTCTTTGGCCAGGTAAAACTGTTACCTTGCCCAATGGTTTGAAACACACCACCCATTTGTGGTAGGCACCAGAGGAGACTGCCTTCTTTACCAGTGTCTGGTTTCTCTTCTACCGTGTCCTCTTCTGGAATAACTAGGCCGCGGTCGAAAGGAATAACTGGGATCAGTCATCCTGTGTGAAGAACCAGGAGGAGAGGCCGACTTGGTTCTAGAACTCAACGACTGATTCTTCAAAGACTACTTTATTGCAATCATTGAATTTGTTGTCAGTCTCGAGTCTTTAAGCTCATGAAAAAGCTTTGAGGAAAAGAGTTTGGGATGACTTTCTCCACTTCTCCCCTGCCTTTTCAACTTGCCTTGGAGGAAAGAGCACAGGGCTTCGCTTAATGGAGGCCTTTCTCAAGGTTGGCCAGGGCACCAGCCACCCATTGAGATACTACCGCTAGAGTTATGGGGTCCTTTGACTGGCCAGACAGTATTATATTGGGTCTTTCTCTCTGATTATGGTTCACTTTCCCTTTGCTTACACATACACCGAATAGTATGGCCTATTCTTTACAGATTCTTCTCTGTCCTCATACACCTGACAATACTGAAATTACCAAACAATTCTTCTTAAGCCAAAGGGGTACTGTACTGTAATTGCTTACTGGCCACTTTCCTCTTCTTAAGGGTAGAAGAGACTCTTTAGCTATGGTAAGCAGCTCTTCTAGGAGAAGGATACTCCAAAATCAAACCATTGTTCCCTAGTCTAGGGTAGTGCCATAGCCTCTGTACCATGGTTTTCCACTTTCTTGGGTTAGAGTTCTCTTGCTTGAGGGTACACTCGGGCACGCTGTTCTGTCTTGTTTCTCTTCCTCTTGTTTTGTTCACGTTTTCATAGTTTGTATAGGAGATATTAATTTTAATGTTACTCTTCTTAAAAATTTTATTTTTCCTTGTTTCCTTTCCTCACTGTGCTATTTTCCCTGTTGGAGCCCCTGGGCTTACAGTATACTGCTTTTCCAACTAGGGTTGTAGCTTAGCAAGTAATAATAATAATAATAATAATAATAATAATAAAGAGCTTCTTGCTGTCCAATGTGTCTTCCAAACTTTGCTGCAACCACGTCCCTCAGTTTAAGGAATCAGTTTGTCCTCTAGTTGGCTGACTGGTAAGCCAAGAAGGTACAGTGATCGCCTTTACCCTTGAGAGAATCAATTTGGTACAGTTCTTCTTGCTAAGGCTGCCAGTGTCACTGACTAGTCGTTCAACCACGAGGTCACCTAGAGGCTTGTCATGGATCCAGCTTCCCTGTTGGCAGACTCGGAAGAAGAGAAGATGGTAAGTTCTGACCCATGTCTTTTCACCAATGTCCCTGGAGTCAGGGTCATAACCGCAGCATCAATTGACAGAGAGAACAGGATGGCCTCCTCAGGTACATAAAAACTTATCTAACAAGAGTGCCAGGAGGCAAAAATCTTATCAAAGCCGCTCATTTGGAGGGAATTACTTCTCCCAGATACTTGAACATTGACATTCGATAGCTTCAAGTTCTAGCTCCAACATGGAAAGTTCCAGGGTGGGCCTTGAACCCTTACGAACAATGAATAAATGGTCAATGGTGGTCTTATGCCATTTGTTTCCCTGATCAGGCCAAGGACCTTCAAGAAGGTTGATTCAGTCTCAATTGTTCTACCTCTACTGGGGCTGAAGCTGAGTTTTGAGCAGAAGGATCCAAATACTTAGACTTGTCTCCCAATAAGCGGTAAGGGGTCAGCATGATCTCAGAGTTATCAAGGTTTAACCTATTTCCATTCTGGTCCCAATACAGACCGCAACTGGTACTTGATGAAGAAGAGACAATGGCAAAGGGGCTCTCTTCCCTTGAAGCCCTTGTGTGCTGGTGAATGCACGATTGGAAGAATATGCTCGTACCGACATGTATATCTTCTCAGGTTAGGATGAGCGCTCCCATTAGAGCTCATGGCCAGGTGCATTCTCCCATATAAGGGGTGCATGCACAGGGGTTGTACTTCCACCTGTAAGGGATAGTTAACAAGTGAGCTGTTGCAAACAAGGGACTGCGCTTCCACAAACAAGTGTGATGGCACAGTAAATCTCTTGCTTTAATAACAGTTTGTGTGAAAAACTTTATTGATTAGTATTATGTTTCATAGCCTTAAGCCCCTCTTAAAAATGTCCCAAGTAATCTGTAATATGTTTTTTCGTTTTTTCTTATCAGGTAATGGGCAGCACGGCCTACACCCAGTAGGGCACTATGAAGATAAAGAAACTACCTACTCAGAATTCTGCCAAAGTCCGAGCAACTTTGATTGTGCATTCTGTTGAGGAATTTGGTTTTATCTGTAGATGTAAATAGACAGCTCACTCGTCTTCTAGACTGTAGTTGTTGGTGTCATGGTTGAAATGGTATAGTAAGCAAATCACACCATTATATAGATTGAATACAGTATATCATTATTTCATGATTGTAACATTCGTCCTTGATATGTGAACGCAGGATATCACTATTTGAGGTAACAAGGATAAGTGGAACTTGTGGGGAAATTATGCTTGAAGCTGGTTACCATTTACCCAAAACTAGATTTTCTTATGCCACGATGATGTTTATCACTGACAGACGTTTTCCCATAATAGGGTAATTACCTTTTCTCCTGTGGACACAAAGTTCTTTGATTAAAATATATATTCATCCCCAAAAACAAGACCAGAAAGGGACTGGAAAAAGTTTCTGTACGTCAAATTTTTAGTGATATTAATGTCTAAACCCTGCTGACTGTGTATGCAGATCATAGACTGTAATGTTGTAGGGTTCTCCTTAACTTGAAGCTTTCTTATGTCTGCCTTGACCGGAGAGGCTCTGTCGGTAATTTAACACTTACTATATAGGTTTGGCATCTGGAACCGGATGGGATGGCATTATGAAGGACTTTTGTATTTTATATCTTCTTTTTTAATGTATAGGCTTCCTAAACAACCGGTTCCTGGTGTCTTTGTGCAGATATGGGAGTGCTTATGTGTGGGCAGCTTGTTTTTCTCAAATCCATTTTCTGGGCTGGTTAGTCTCATTCAATATGGTAACATTTCTAGAAACTTCTTTTTTCATTTTGAAATAAACCCATTTACTATATAGATGCAGAATTAATTGGCTTACATAAAGTGCCCCTCGCACAGCCCTTTTTTGCTTAAAGATAGAGTATTTAGTATCAAATAAAAAATCTTACCTATCCCATGAGCTACTCAGTTGTCCTGAAGAACACGGTGCAGAGTACTGGTGGAAGAGAGACGGTATACACAGGAGAAAAAATAAGAGGCGAGTTCCCAAGGTTCTCGCTGGATCCCTGTGCACAGTATAAAATCAAGGGGTGGTGCACCGTGCCCATTTCTTCTTGAAAGTTTACCTTATGCCCAGACCTTTGGGTATTCCACCATATTTTTTGTGTACAGTAGTGAGAAGCTAGAAATAGGTTGGTATTCTGCGTGCTACGTTCAGCCACAGTAAGCAAACCACTAAATTGCGAGTAGGGTGCACAAACAGAGTACAGGTGACATAGCCAGGTGAGTGTGTACACACAAGCCATTCACTAGTAACTACTGTACTGACACTTTGTTATAAATTCTAATAAGAGTTAAAGCTTCGCTGAAATCACACTGCTATCAAAGGACGATGATTCGTAACTATTTAGGAACAAAGCTACATTAGCTAGATACTACAATTATACACCCATAACTTCAATTATAAGAGTGACTACAATTGAATATGAATCCAGACATACTAAGGGGCTTAATATACATACTGTGTTGTAAGATTTAGGAATAAATTGCATGACTAACAGACAATCATTTCTAAAAGCCAAATTACTCTGAAACATGTGTATAATACAAGACTAAATGTCTAATGAATAAATCAACAGTGACAATACACACATGCAAATATAAAACCAAAATTTTATATTCAGAAGCTAGTGCTTACCCTTCGGATGATAATGCCCAAGAGCTGAGAAAAGAAAAAAATTTTGATCTTGAGTCTGATGTATGGAGTTTCAACTCATAATATTGCAAAGAAACTACTGTATTTATAAATTTATTATGGGGAAAAATTTCACATAATGAAGATGCAGGCAAAATGGATACAACTTGTCATAATGAAAAAAATCCAACATCCCATTTATGTATAATGTTTTTGGCAGGAAATCATCAAGGTTAAATAAAATTTGATACTGTATTCATGCAAAAAACACCTCACAATTTGATAGAGTATTCAAACTATGTCCTTTGATGATCAATTCAACTGAGGATACAACTGAAATACAATTGTTTCTGGTTCAATAATTACAGCTTCAAAGATTTGACAAATAAAGATTACTGTAACCGAAGTTAATTAATGTAATTTTCTTGAGCTATGTAAGATGAAAAATATAAAATGCCAAACTTGTATATTTCTGACTTGATTGTATTTTTCAATTTTAAATAAATCAGTTGAAAATTCTTTTAAAGTTACTAAAGTTGACATTTCCTATAATTTTTTTAGACCATGTGTATGGGAACTTTTATAGTAAAGTGATTGTACACTACAGTATAATGTACTGTACTGGCATATTCACATTACTCTAAAGTAATTATTGCAATTCTATACAGGACACTTATTCTGTAACCAAAATTTTTATGATGGACAGCTAGAATTCAGTCAAACTTTAGCACATTGACAGTACAGTAGTTACATTACAAGGCATATTATACTATACATAAAATAACTAAACATTGAATACTGTACAGTAATACTGCTTATTAGTCTACAATACCTTCACATAAAAATATCTGATTTACGAGGCAAATGTTTTAACAACAAGAATAATTTTTTTAATGAGTGTTACAGTGATACAAATACTGAAAAATTTCTCATAACCCAGAGAAAGGTCTGGTGTTTGGTGTCTCATGAGGTCAAAATACTGCTTACATAATCTATCCTAAAATAAAAACATTAACTTAACTACTCCAGACCCTCATAGTTTATGAATAACAAAAAAAATAATATTACAATTTTTCAAGATATACTGTATAGTAATGTTAAACCAAAAACTATGCAAGTTCTTCACTCCATAATGTACTCATATACTGATTTAAATAAGAGCTTTTTAAGAGATGTCTTGTCATATAATGAAACAAAGGAGTTCCAATAAGAAATAATTTTAAAAGTAATTTGTATTTTTCCTAAATACATAAACCTACGGACTTTAGATAGGGAAATGATTTCAGTGTGTGCTGGAACAGTTGTAGAATTTGTTAACGATGAAGTTAACAACAGGTGGTGATTGCAGGTGAGAAGCTCTGTACCTCCACCGGTTGGAAGAACTCCACTTTTGACCTTTTGGCTCAGAACTGAGAGGGGTGGCTGAGGAATAAAGTTCAACTTTGAAAATTATTTTCAAAATCTGTTATTTGTTCATACAAGTATAAATCTTTAGTCCTGCTTGGTGAGTTGTAAATCCCCCTAGAACCAAACTGGTAGGTTCATTTCCTTCCCTGGAAATGTCAATCTACCTGGTCCCCTACATGAGCAAAGGAAATGACTCCAGGAGAATCATATGTGTCTCATCATAGAGATGAGTAGATTGATAGGATCAGGCCTATCCAAGATGACTGTACAGGGTCAACTGAGAAACTCTTTCCCCAAAGGGAAAATCAGTCCGATTAGATATGACAAATTTGAAATAATTTGAGCTCTTACAGTGGTGATATACTGTATTTCGGTGATAGCTGAAACTACCCGTTAAGACTTTCGCGAGGAGTCACTATCCTCCAGTTAGCGGGGGTAGACCAACCACCCTGCTCACACCAGCACTAGTAAACAACCATCATTTTGCAATTGCAGCAGGACTTTCTGGGGAAGGTGAAGGTGGGACCAGTATGTGTAAAGAGCTCCAGGTTTATTGTTAGGAAAAGTCAAACGATTTCAAATTTGTAATTGTTTCCGGCACTATATACAAACCTTACACATTCTACAGTGGGACTCACTCACCGAGGTGTTATTGACCACGTTTTGTGCACCCAGCACCTAAGGTAAATGTATCCAGGTTCCTGTGGGTTATATCTTGCAAGTAGTAGACGGTGAACGTTCTTTGCAGTTTCCACACCCTAGCTTGTAGTACCTGCATCTTACAGAAATTCTTTTTAAATGCCAACAACCATGATGTTGTGAGCACAGGGACAACGACTGGAAGGTGAGGAGCCTGGTTGTATGGCTCTCTCAATTATCTGTTTAATCCAGGAATTTATGGAGTTCTTCATTTTCTTCCTCTTGGTTTTCCCCATGCTCATAAAGAGCCTGCTGATCTGGGGACAGGCTCTGGAAGTCATTTTTAGGTATTCCTCAGCACCCTCACAGGGCAGACTACCCTAGTGGTCTGGGAAAGGGCCCGAATCTAGGATCCGCTACAGCCGGATTTTGATTCTTTGCTACAAACTCAGGGACGAAAATAAGCGTCACTTGCCCCTATCCCCTTGAATGGACAATGTCATAGGACATACAATGTAGCTCACTGACTATCTTAGCGGAGGCCAGGCCTAGAAGAAACCATTCAGGGTCAAGCCACGATCTGATGCGTGATAAGGAGGTTCATATGGTGCTCCTTTCAGTGAGTGTAGTACTGTACTTTCATTATGTTCCAAGGACTGGGGCAGGTGCACTCAAAATTCAGTACGATGAGAGACAATGCAGATGAGGAAATGTTAACTCCATTTAGCTTAAAAATGAGGCTTAAGGCTGAACGATAGCCTTTCACCGGTGACACTGAACAAAGTTTCTCCTCCCTGAAGTACAACAATAACTCCGCTATTGTAGGGATAAAAGGCACAAAGGGGAGACATACCCCGCCTACGACGCCAACCACAAAAGACGGACCACCTTGCCTGATATACTGCTGCAGATGACTCCCGGAGGTATTCTGCCATTCTCTTTGTAACCAGTCTCGAAAAGCATTTCTTCGTGAGGAGTTGCAGGATAACCTCCAGATGTGAGGACAAAGCAATGGAATCGCCTGGTAGAATATTTCCATTCGTGGTTGTCCGAGTAGATTGGGAAGTGAAGGGAGCTCTCTTAGTGCTTCTGTGAGCAGATATAGATGGTATGGGAACCATCCCTCATGTTGCCACAGCGGGGCCACCAGAGTCATTGAGAGATATTGCGATCCCGTGACCTTGTTTAGGAGCTTCCTTACTAGGCAGAAGAGGGGAACGTGTAGTGTTTATCTGTTCTACGGATGTTGGAAGGCATCTTGCTAGACTGCCTGGGGGTCCAGTACTGAAGAGCAATACACTGGAAGTTTCCGGTTTATAGACGTAGCAAAAAGGTTGATTGTTGGCGAACCCCACAAAGTCAAAACAATGTTGGCTATCTGTTGTTTCAAAGACCATTTGGAGCCTACTATCTGAGTCCTCTTGCTCATATTGTTCGCCAGCACATTCTTGCCCTGGAAAAAAAAAAGCCGGTAGTTCTACCCAGTTGTTTTCTTTTCATCTGAAGATTTCCACAACTAGCTGGCAGGGATGTTGTTCAAAAGTACCTCCTTGTTTGTTTATATATGACACCACTGTAGCATTGTCGCTCATCAGCACTACAGAGTGCTCTGAGAGGAGCTGATTGGATTGCTTTGGCCGAGAGAGGCTTATGTGGCACTGTCCCTCAGATTCTGACCAAAGCCCGGATTCTGTGAGGTGCAACAGATGAGGCTCCCACCCTTCTTTTGATCCATCTGTGAAGAGCAACAATTCTGTAGGAGGAGAGAGAAAGTATACTCCCCTGAGCAGATTGGGGTCTGATACCTACCAGCTCAGGTCTCTCTTCGGCACCAGGGTGTTTGGTGTGTCGAGGTGCTGAGACCAAAGTCTTCAGTTGCCACTGTACAGAGTGAATGCACAGATGACCGTTGGAAACCAACTTCTCCAAAGAGGTTAGGTGTCCCAGAAGCCTTTGGCAAAGAACTTCTAGCAAGTTGTCCGGCGAAAGAAAACGGAGAGCTACCCTTTTCAATTCTTTCTACACGTTCTTTGGATGAGAAGACTTTGCTTAGTTTAGTCATGATCTTCAAACCTAGAAATACTAGCTCTTGTGAAGGTTGCAGGGACAACTTCTCGTAATTTATCACGATCCCCAGATCTTGGCAAAAGGCGAGAGGCCTGTCTTGATGGAGGAGAAGGAACTTCAAATCTGCTAACACTAGCCAATCGTCTAGATAATGAAAGAGACCAATACTGTTCTTCTGAATTCAGGTGGACACTAAGGTAATGATCTGAGTGAACACCTAAAGTGCTATGGACAGGCCGAATTAAAGCACCTTGAACTGGTATATCTCTATCAGCTTAATGTGAATCTCAGGTACTTCCCCGAGGATGGATGAACGAGGATGGATGAACAGGGATCTGAAAGTATTGTACGCATCCTTGAGGACTACTGATATCAAGAAGTCCTCTGTTCTGACAGCCTGCCTGACCATCTGGCATGACTCCATCTTGAACAGTTTGTTGGATAAACTCATTCAGGGCTGAGAGGTTGATGATTGCTCTCCAGTCTCCAAGCGCCTTTCCTACAAGAACTAACTGACTGTAGAAGCCTGGAGGCTCGTCCGGGGCCCCATGGAGAGTGTACTTTTCTAGCATGGTCTGGACTTCGACCTAAAGGACTGCTTTCTTCACGGATCCCTTTGCGTATTAATCTGACATTGTCAGATGGAGGTCCAGAGGAGGGTGAGAGTGCATGTATCCCTCTTTGAGCATGGAGACCGACCAAGGTTCGGCACCAAGGCGCACCCATCTCTGCCATTAAAATAACAAGTGACCTGGACCGCAAGCAGACCTCTGTCAGGTGGAGGAGCTCGCCCCCCCACCTCGCTAGTGCTCAGTAAATGGGTGCTCACACAAGCAGAATGGACTAGAGTACTTTTGTACGACCTGCCTCCTGCAGAAGCTTGGCAAGTAGCATTATGTGCTCCTACAGAAAGAGGCATTCACTCATAAAAGACAACTAAGGCTGCAGATGGGTGATACCAGCAACTTATCTAGGAGGAAAATAGTTTTCCCTTCCCAATTATGGTAAACTGGGATAGGCTCTTGGCTACCTGGTCAGCCAACTACCCAGTAGGGTAGTCAGCTTTGCCCCAGGATTGTGTCTGTTGCTCAGCAATCAATTGAAAGGAACAAGGAAACTTGACTATCATGCGAAACATCAATTCTCGTTGGTTGCTTCTGAGGGGCTGAGAGATTGCTTAGCAAGTAAATATCTCACGTCAATTGGTGTAGAGTCAGCTGGTAGGGCAGCAGACGAGTCCTCTGACACCAAAACGTTGACGAGGGCCAAAGAGTCTACCTACAAAGCTGCTGAACGCTGCAACCCAGCAGGCCAGTGCAGCAGAACCTCCTTGGAGGGGGGACCCACCAAACCTAAGGACAAACAAACCTATAAAAGAGGAGACAGTGGTAAGGGAAGCGGCACCGTCTCTCGAGGACCGAGGTTGCCCAGGAGTTAAATGGCCTCCACTACTGCTCGACGGTCCCCGGGAGGAAACCATATGAACAGGAGCCTCGAAGGAAGGTCGGGAAGCGGAAGAAGAACCTCTGGGTTTCTTCTGCTTCAAAGATACATTTCAAGGAGAAGAATCTGGTTTGAACTTTTTCTTACCCCGCCGCCCGAACCTTTCCCCCTGGGAAGTAGACCACGCCCACCATTCGTTACCCTTTCTAGACTCACTACAATGTTGCCCCTGCAGACACGACAAAAACTGTGAGGATCAGTGTCCTCCAGGGACATAAAGGTACTGCAGGTGTGGCCCTCAGGACCAGGGCAGGTACGCATGGTCGCAGGAAGGTGCATATACACACCCACACAGTGTAAAGAAAAAGACAAAAAGATTAATGGCAGTCCAATAATGCTAGGAGGAAGAACAGCAACAACCATTTTCAATCCAAGCCAAAAGTAAAGTGAAGCACAGTCACAGGTGTGTAGCTACCCGCCCTCCCCCCAGCTAACTTGCGGGATGGGTAGTTAACCCTCGCTAAATTTTAATTGCTTCTCCTTCCAGCTTCGCCAAAAGTAATACTCCTATAAATATGTTATTTTCATTAGTAAAATAAATTTTTGAATATACTTACCCGATAATCATGTAGCTGTCAACTCCGTTGCCCGACAGAATTCTACGGAAGGGATACGCCAGCTATCACTATACTAGAAGGGGGTGTACTCACCAGCGCCACCTGTGGCCAGGTACTGCAGTACTTCTTGTTGACACCACCTCAATTTTTCCTCGGTCCACTGGTTCCCTATGGGGAGGAAGGGTGGGTCAATTAAATCATGATTATCGGGTAAGTATATTCAAAAATTTATTTTACTAATGAAAATAACATTTTTCAATATTAAACTTACCCGATAATCATGTAGCTGATTCACACCCAGGGGGGTGGGTGAAAACCAGTGTACATGACTAAAAGATAGCTAAGTATCCCGTATTTCATATAATCAGTTATTCAGAATAACAATGAAATAATAAGTACCTGGTAAGGAAGTCGACTTGAACCGTTACTCTGCCTTTAATAAGTTCGTCTTCCTTACTGAGCGCAGCGTTCCTCTTAGGAGGCTGAATCAACTCTAAGGTGCTAAAGTATACAGGGCTGCAACCCATACTAAAGGACCTCTACACAACCTCTAACCCAGGCGCTTCTCAAGAATGAATTGACCACCCGCCAAATCAAAAAAGGATGCGGAAGGCTTCTTAGCCTACCGTAACAACCCAAAAAACAACAATAAAAGCATTCAAGAGAAAGGTTAAAAAAGGTTATGGGATTAAGGGAATGTAGTGGCTGAGCCCTCACCTACTACTGCACTCGCTGCTACGAATGGTCCCAGGGTGTAGCAGTTCTCGTAAAGAGACTGGACATCTTTAAGATAAAATGATGCAAACACTGACTTGCTCCTCCAATAAGTTGCATCCATAATGCTCTGCAGAGAACGGTTCTTATTAAATGCCATCGAAGTGGCTACCGCTCTCACTTCGTGGGTCCTTACCTTCAGCAAAGCAAGGTCTTCATCCTTCATGTGAGAATGGGCTTCTCTAATCAGAAGCCTTATATAATACGAAACTCCGTTTTTGGACATGGGCATCGAAGGTTTCTTGATTGCACACCATAAGGCTTCTGACTGTCCTCGTATAGGTTTTGACCTATTAAGATAATATTTCAGAGCTCTGACAGGGCAAAGAACTCTTTCTAGCTCGTTACCCACCATGTTGGAAAGGCTAGGAATTTCAAACGATCTAGGCCAAGGACGTGAAGGAAGTTCATTCTTAGCTAAAAATCCGAGCTGTAAAGAACATGTTGCAGATTCGGATGTGAACCCAATGTTCTTGCTGAAGGCGTGAACCTCACTAACTCTTTTAGCTGTTGCAAGGCAGACGAGGAAAAGAGTCTTGAGGGTAAGGTCCTTGAAGGAAGCTGACTGGAGAGGTTCGAACCTAGGAGACATAAGGAACCTTAAGACTACGTCTAGATTCCAGCCTGGAGTGGATAAACGACGTTCTTTAGAAGTCTCGAAAGATTTAAGGATGTCTTGAAGGTCCTTGTTGGAAGAAAGGTCCAAACCTCTGTGGCGGAGAACTGAAGCCAACATACTTCTGTACCCTTTAATCGTAGGAGCCGAAAGGGATCTCTCATTCCTTAGATGTAATAGGAAGTCAGCTATTTGGGTTACAGAGGTATTGGTAGAGGAAACTGCATTGGCTCTACACCAGCTTCGGAAGACTTCCCACTTGGATTGGTAGACTCTACGAGTGGATACCCTCCTTGCTCTGGCAATCGCTCTGGCTGCCTCCTTCGAAAAGCCTCTAGCTCTAGCGAATCTTTCGACAGTCTGAAGGCAGTCAGACGAAGAGCGTGGAGGTTTGGGTGTACCTTGTCTACGTGAGGTTGACGTAGAAGGTCCACTCTTAGAGGGAGAGTCCTGGGAACGTCGACCAGCCATTGTAGTACCTCTGTGAACCATTCTCTTGCAGGCCAAAGGGGAGCAACCAGCGTCAGCCGTGTCCCTTCGTGCGAGACGAACTTCTGAATGACTCTGTTGATGATCTTGAACGGTGGGAATGCGTAAAGGTCGAGATGGGACCAATTCAGCAGAAAAGCATCCACATGAACTGCTGCTGGGTCTGGAACTGGGGAACAGTACAAAGGAAGCCTCTTGGTCATGGAGGTGGCAAACAGATCTATCGTAGGTTGACCCCACAAAGTCCAAAGTCTGTTGCACACGCTCTTGTGAAGGGTCCATTCCGTGGGGATGACTTGATCTTTTCTGCTTAGGCGATCTGCTGAGACGTTCATGTTGCCCTGAATGAACCTCGTTACTAGAGTGAGGTTTAGACTTCTTGACCAAATGAGGAGGTCCCTTGCTATCTCGTACAGGTTCCTCGAATGGGTCCCTCCCTGCTTGGAGATGTAAGCCAAGGCTGTGGTGTTGTCGGAGTTCACCTCCACCACCTTGCCTAGCAGGAGGGACTTGAAGTTCATTAGGGCCATATGAACTGCCAGCAGCTCCTTGCAGTTGATGTGGAGCGTTTCCTGTTCCCTGTTCCCGAGCATTCCTGTCCGTTCAAGGTCGCGCCCCAGCCCGAGTCTGATGCATCCGAGAAGAGATGAAGATTGGGGGTCTGAATCGCTAACGATAGGCCCTCCTTGAGAAGGAGGTTGGTCTTCCACCACAAGAGAGTGGTCTTCATCTCTTTGGTGACAGGAATAGAGACTGCTTCGAGCGTCAAATCCTTGTCCCAATGAGCTGCTAGATGGAATTGGAGAGGGCGGAGGTGGAGTCTCCCTAACTCGACGAACAGGGCTAACGATGACAGGGTCCCTGTTAGACTCATCCACTGTCTCACCGAGCAACTGTTCCTCTTCAGCATGCTCAGGATGCATTCTAGGGCTTGGCTTATCCTTGGGGCCGATGGAAAAGCCCGAAAATCCTGACTCCGAATCTCCATTCCCAGGTAAACTATGGATTGGGAGGGAATGAGCTGGGACTTTTCTAAGTTGACTAATAGACCCAGTTCCTTGATCAAGTCCAAAGTCCAGTTGAGACTCTCCAGACAGCGACGACTCGTGGAGGCTCTCAACAGCCAGTCGTCTAAATAAAGGGAGGCTCTGATGTCCGATAAGTGGAGGAATTTTGCAATATTCCTCATCAGATGCGTAAACACCATAGGAGCTGTGCTTAGGCCAAAACACAGGGCTTGGAATTGGTACACAACCTTTCCAAAAACGAATCTCAGGAAAGGTTGGGAGTCTGGATGAATAGGAACGTGAAAGTAAGCGTCTTTCAGATCCAACGAGACCATCCAGTCCTCCTGCCTGACCGCTGCTAGGACCGACTTCGTCGTCTCCATAGTGAACGTCTGCTTGGTGACATAAGCATTGAGCGCGCTGACGTCCAGCACCGGTCTCCAACCTCCTGTCTTCTTGGCCACCAGAAAGAGACGGTTGTAGAAGCCCGGGGATTGATGGTCCCGGACTATAACCACTGCCTTCTTCTGTAACAGGAGCGACACCTCCTGGTGTAACGCTAGCCTCTTGTCCTTTTCCTTGTAGTTGGGAGAGAGGTTGATGGGAGAAGTGGTCAGAGGGGGTTTGAGGCAGAATGGTATCCTGTAACCCTCCCTTAGCCACCTGACAGACTGGGCGTCTGCACCTCTTCTTTCCCAAGCTTGCCAGAAGGTCTTGAGTCTGGCTCCTACTGCTGTCTGGAGAGGAGGAGAGTCAGTGTTTGCCTTTTGAAGTCTTGGGACCTTTCCTAGACCTGCTCCTGGAAGAGTCTGGACGGGAGCTTCCTCGGCTGGGGGCTCTGCCACGAAAGGGCGGAATAAACCTTGTAGCAGGAGTATCAGCCACTGGGGTGCGGTAAGTCCTGGGAACTGAGGGAGCAACCTTAGCCTTACGAGCTGAAGAGGCCACAAGATCATGAGTGTCCTTCTGAATCAGGGCCGCAGACAAATCCTTGATAAGCTCTTCGGGGAACAAGAACTTAGAAAGCGGAGCAAAAAGGAGTTGAGACCTTTGACAAGGTGTGATGCTGGAAGAAAGAAAAGTGCAAAGTTGCTCCCTTTTCTTAAGAACTCCTGAAACAAACATTGATGCAAGCTCGCCGGACCCATCCCGAATTGCTTTATCCATGCAGGACATTATAAGCATGGCTGAGTCCTTGTCCGCAGGGGAGGTCTTCTTGCTCAAGGCCCCCAGGCACCAGTCGAGAAAATTGAAAATCTCAAAGGCACGAAATACACCCTTTAAGAAGTGGTCTAAGTCGGAAAAGGTCCAGCAGACCTTAGAGCGCCTCATCACTGATCTACGAGGAGAGTCGACCAAACTTGAGAAGTCAGCCTGGCCAGAGGCAGGGACTCCCAAGCCTGGTTCCTCTCCTGTGGCATACCATACGCCCGCCTTAGAAGTGAGCTTAGTAGGTGGGAACATAAAGGAAGTCTTCCCTAGTTGCTGTTTGGACTGCAACCAATCCCCTAATATTCTTAAAGCTCTCTTAGAGGATCTAGCAAAGACGAGCTTAGTATAGGCTGACTTAACAGGTTGCATGCCCAGCGAAAACTCAGATGGAGGAGAGCGGGGGGTAGCAGAAACAAAATGGTCCGGGTATACCTCTCTGAAAAGAGCCAGGACCTTACGAAAGTCAATGGGTAGAGGAGAAGACTTGGGTTCCTCCACGTCCGAAGAGGGATCTAGGTGCGCAGCTTCCTCCTCAGAAACCTCATCACCAGAGTGTAGCGAAGTGAGAGGTAAAGTAACAGCGGTATGCTGAACAGCAGAATCTGAACAAGCGGGTGCATAAACACTTGTGGTTTCATCCTCAAGTCTCTGTTGCTGAGTTAAAACCTGAGGTTCAGGCTGCAAAGACTGGTCAAGAAGAGTAGAGGAAGGTAGGCGCATGGGTTGAGGTGGCTGACTCCTAGCATGAGCTTCCTGTCTCAAGAGTTGCGCTTGCTGTAAGGGTTGCGGATGCGCAGTAGCAGGTTCCTGAGGAACGAGTTGAGGTTCCTGAGGTGTGAGCTGCGAGAGTTGAGGTAGCGGCTGCGCAGAACGCAGTTCCTGTCTCGCGAGTTGAGGTTCCTGAGGTGCTAGCCTTAAGAGTTGAGGCTCTCGCCTTGAGGAGAGTTGAGGTCGCTGCAGCGAGAGCTGAGGTGGCTGCCTCATGGATGGAAGAGGTTGTCGTACCTCAAGAGGTTGTTGCCTCGATGGTCTAACCGCAAGAGGAAGAGGAGGAAGTAAGGCATAAGACTCCTGCTCCCATTGTTGAGGTTGTCTTAAGGAAGGCTGAGGTTGCTGCACACCGCTGGTAACTGGCAACTCAGAACGCGGTAAGGTAGCCTGAGGAACCTCAACTTCGTACGCCTGGCAGACTGGACTGCGGTGAGGCGGAGCGCTCGCAGGAGGAGGTGTAACCTTCTCAGCCTGAAACTCACGCATTAAGACCGCAAGCTGTGACTGCATGGACTGCAGCAAAGTCATCTTGGGGTCAACAGACGCTAAGGTCTGCTGAGGCAAAGCCTTAACAGAAGATGAGGTCTGTTGAGGCATCGCCTTACCTCTCTTAGGAGGTGTGCAGTCACCTGATGACTGCGGAGAGTCAGAGCTAATCCAATGACTGCATCCAGGTTGTAGAACTCTTGAGGTCTGGACTTTACGTTTAAGAGGTCTTGAGACCTGAGTCCAGCGTTTTCTCCCCGACATTTCTTCTGCAGACGAGGAAAATAAGGGCTCAATCGTCTGCGGGTGGGAGTGACGGTCTCTGTAAGACACGCCCGCAACCACCGAGGATACTTCTGTGCGCCGATCAAGGCCTGCCGAACCCTTTTGCCCTTCGACATTGCTTCTCCCCTGGGCTTGGGAGCTTGCAAGAGGTCCCGGACTGGGAGGACGACTGGCACGCACAGAAGTACCCTCACGCACAACACTGACACTGACACTAGCACTCGGCACCGCACTGACACTAGCACTTGGCACAGCACTGGCACTATCACCTCCCACTGCACTTTTGACCTTAAGTTCTTTGACGTCTGCCAAAAGAGACTTATGGTCACTAACCACCGATTCCCTTTGTCACCTAAAGCCTGAATGGCATGCAAAACAACGGACATATCAGGTTGAGCACAAATAGTAGGTTCGGGGGTAGCCACTACAGGGGGAGGAAAAGGTTGAGGATCATGAGGTGAGGAAAAAAGCGAAGAGCGAGAAGAACTCCTCCTAACTCTCTCTCTCTCTAACTTGGTTGAATATTTAAGGAATCGAACAAATTCAAGTTCCGAAAGTCCGGCGCATTCCTCACATCGATCTTCCAACTGACAGGGTCTTTCCCTACAGTCAGAACAAGCGGTGTGAGGATCAACCGAGGCCTTCGGAATACGCCTATTACAAGACCTACATCGTCTATGGGGTGGGGCTTGTGAAAGGTCAGACATCTTGAATCAAAGAGCAAGTCAAGGGGGATTCCAAATCAAGCAAAAGATCGTTAACCATTAATCAAAACCAAATAAAAGCTATCTAAGCTAATAGAAAAGTTTCCAGTATAGCGAAAGCTGAAATCTTAGAGAAATACTTCACCAAAAACCGTGAACAATACTCCAAAATTATAAGCGTATCCAAGAACGTCTTGCCGGAAGCACGACAGAGGAAAAATTGAGGTGGTGTCAACAAGAAGTACTGCAGTACCTGGCCACAGGTGGCGCTGGTGAGTACACCCCCTTCTAGTATAGTGATAGCTGGCGTATCCCTTCCGTAGAATTCTGTCGGGCAACGGAGTTGACAGCTACATGATTATCGGGTAAGTTTAATATTGAAAAAACATAGGTTTGTATTCCAGTTACGGAACAAACTCACTTTAGGCCCTGGTGCAGACTTAGATGTGACACCTAGGGGTGCTGGAACTTTTCCTGCTAGCACAGGTGTCACCTTGCAAGCCTTAACAGTCCATTTGGGCTTAGGAGGGTACCATTGGTGATGTCACCAGGGTCAATGACACAGGAGACACGATTAAGCATTTCACCAATGGCGTCACCATAGGAGACGTTGGCACTAGGGCCACCAAGGGATAGGTAGCCTTAGCTACCAACTCCCTCAACAATATTAGAGGGCCTATCTGAAAGATCCAAGTAGGCCCAAGGCTTCCTTATGTCAAGCTCGTCAGCGGTCTGCATGGAAAAATGGAAAACACCTCCAACCTCTGACAGAGTGCAGCAAACACTCCATGAAAACCTGAAATGCCTGCTGATGTAGATCCAAGAGCTCCTTGCTCCTGACACCCAAGGCTGGAGGGTATGCGTGGGGGTGGAGGTAGCCGGTGCATTTAATGAAGAGACATGAGAAGCACAAGACTTATTTGGTGTTTTCTTGGGCATTGCTAGGACAGGTCCTGGCAAAAGGTTAGCTCTCTTCTTCCCCCTCAAGGGATATGCCTGCCACTACACAGGAGTCCTCCACCTACGTGGCACACAGGGATGATTGTGAACAATTATGCCCCCTACAAAAGTCACACAGATTGTGGATCTACAGCTGGTTTACTTATAAACCAGTTGCAACGTCAACCCTTTCCCAGCACTACAAATTTCTTGCTTCACATCGATCACCAATGCAATTAACAGTCAGCATTCACTTTCTAAAAGAATAAGAAAATAAAAGGTTTGATTAAGGGCGCAACAGGCAACCAAAGAAAAATGTTCTTCCAACAGGTGGAAGGGTGGATTTTCTCCTCCACATTCACCACCTGTCATTAACTACCTCGTTAAAGTTCATTCTGTAAACGTCTCCCACTTCAAAGGACGAAAGGTTTATATACATGTAGTTTTATATTTACTACATTACAAAGCAAACACCCTAAATTTTTTGCCCTGTAAAGTTGGCACCACGACGTGTTTTTATAAAAGGTAAGACAATACCAGATAGCCTACTCAATGTTGTTATTAACGTCATTTCATTGTCTGAGTCTCAATGTTGTTATTAACGTCATTTCATTAACTTTTGGGTGACTGATGGTGGGTTAGTGTGCATGTCATGTTTGCAATCACTTGTGAGAGATTTTACAGTTTTTTGTATGACAGAATCATTAACAAGCTATTTGCAAATTAAAAGCTTCCAAGCACAGTACTGTATCTATGCTTAAGTTCCCATATGTTATCTAACAATAGCAAATTTTTCACCAGCTCCGCTTCAATTCCAGCATGACTACCATCCCATCTCAGACTGGACCCCTATAGGCCTTCTCCTTTATTTCAGATAGGCAAAGGCTAGGAGAAGGAAAACTCCAAAATCAAACCAAACCAAACCAAACAAGACCCCAACGGCGGAGCTTCCCAGCGCCGGCGGAAGAGGGCAATGCCTATAGAGCAGGCAACAAGGCGGGCCTTGACATAACAAGAACCCGGCAGCCCGATGCAACCAACATCAGAGAAGCAGCCTGTCTCATGTCCTGAGCCGCGGTGAAAACGATGTGGGCCAAGTGTGTGTGCGTGGCCGTTGCAAAGCCACGACCACCCAAAACAATATACAGTACCCAGCTACTGGCATTCTGTCGTTTCCTCCACCCTTCTTCTGGTAGGAGGCTGATGGCTAACGACAGAACCCAATACTCGGACACGAGTGGGCGCCGACGACCATCCCATAGGCCATCACCTACAGGGGAATTCACATAAATTTGAAATTTTGGATAATTTCATCTATTCTGTCAAATGATGATGTTTAAAACACTCTCCACTTACTATATAACCATATTAGTGACTCGCATGACTACATGCTCAGCACATCCATGTACCGTTTGCCAAAATAAGGAAGGAAAAAAATAATGTCAATTTGCGGGCAAAGCAAGCTATGACTGAGCAAAGACCTTTAAAAATTTGTTAGATAAATTACCAGTGATTATGATGATATTTCAATTTCACGCCAACTGCACAAACCTTATGTTTTACCAACTAGTTACCTACTGGATTTTTTTATATAAATTTCTGATCATTAATATTGCTGCAAAGCACTTTTCTGGAGTTTCCCAATGGGATTCACTATAACTCTCTTTACATGAGAGTAGGAAAACTCAGAAAATGATAAACACACAACAATCAGCTGGAAAAATATATGGTCCATGAATCTGGCCAGAAAGTAAAGCATAATATGACTTTTATCACAAACTTAGATACAAAAATATTGGTACAATGTAACAATTTATAGACATGTACTACAGAGTTATTCTCGGGCGGTATCTAGCCTGAGATGTTATCTGCCTCTCATCTCAAAATAATTGAATGTCCGTTTTCTGGTCATCCACAGCAATCTTGGTTCAAAAGTTAGGTTAGGGGGTATTCCTGTAATTGGTTATTATCATACTGTATAAAGTTCATGTAGTCTTTTCTGGTACGTGCGTAGATCACTGGGTTACCAGACCTACAGCTCACATAGAAAACAAGAATCCTTCCTATAGTTGTCAACCATATTTTATTGTATAACTAACACTAATTATTCACTTACTGGTCTTTGCCTAGCCGTGGCTCGCTACGCTCGTAATTAAACATTATTTTATTGTGACTGTTCTGACACTTAGTAGCGCATTAGCCAAGTGAGCAAGTATTTTGGTGGACAAAAAAAATTGGTGAGCCGACCACCTACACACTATCCATTTCTATTAATCAATCTTTTAATATCAAAATACCAGGTGCTTTTCATCAAATGGACTACATATAATTTTGAAACTCCAGACAAATAGTAGCACATTAGTCTAGATAAACATAAAAATACAGCACTCTGTAATAAATATATCACCACTGGTCAAGAAAATACTTAGATGATTTCAATATCACTAGCTAAAAGGTTAACAATCATCTAAGGAATATTTATAATGAGCCATATGGAAGAAAGTGGTTACAATTAATTAATCTATATATATATATATATATATATATATATATATATATATATATATATATATATATATATATATATATATATATATATATATATACATATATATATATATATATATACATATATATATATATATATACACATATATATATATATATACACATATATATATATATATATATATATATATATATATATATATATATATATATATATATATATATAAAACTGAGCCTTTGTAGTTCGTTGGGCCAGACTGAGCATGAAACTTCAAAAGTTAGACTAGAAAGGCAAATTTTAAAAGGAAAACAAACACAAGAACACCACCTAACCTCAACTAGGAGCCATATGTTTACCTACTGGGAGGCTATGACCCTGCAACAACCCTCAGACTGCCTTTTCCTTAGCTTACCCTAACACTAAGACTCAGTCCTGTGTATGTTTCAGAATTGACTGAACTCCTGACAAGATAATATTAAATATTACTATATTTCAAATTAAGGTAATCAATAACTTCCCCATGAATGAAATCTATTTGACAAGTAACGACAAAGTTTACGCCTGTACCAACAAACTACATTCACCGCAAAATGACACAAACAGCAACATAACCTAATGCAGATTATTATGCACGACTACAGCCCCATTCCTTCACACCATAGGACCATCACCAAACTATAGGTGGAGCCTCTCTATAATGACAGAAAGGAACACGTGCATATAACACCACCTAACTGAAACTGCCTCACCTAACCTAACCTAACCTACAAGATGTCCATACCTACTTACTTAACAGGGGGCTAACACAGCCGTGACGAAAAACTCCTTTGACTGCCGTATTCCTAGTGATAGGGTTGAAAATTTGGGAATTATGGGGCATGGCTGTTATCATACATACACCAACTATAGGCTATGTCATGACTGACCTCGCAATACAGTGACCCAAGATACATAAGGTCAGGTTCACACGAGATCAACCACTGTCTACCATACCAAAATTTAGGCTAGTGAGGTGACAAAAAGGGTAAAATCAAAGTATAGTAATGTATAAAAATATGAACAGGCCTCCTGTAGGCAAGTGTAAAATCCACCTGGCACAAACCTGCTTTGAACAATAACGACGACGGTCAACAAGAGGCATGTGATTTTGAGGGCGACCATTATCCTCGGGCCAAGGTAAGCCGAAAGTCTGTCAAGTTTGCTTTCCGTAGCTTCAGTCGACGGATCAGCTGATTGTCTGTCAGGACCAGCTGAAGATAAACCATTTAGGTGAGAAGCCGAATCTGAGGAGTCTGTCCCACCTCCTTCCTCGGCCTCCTCCTCCTCCTCACCCAGGCAGTCACTAAGGTCCCTTTTCTCCTTTTTTCTCACCAACTCCTTTTCGTCCTCCCCTTCAGGCACTACTGGGGACGGTTCTGTGTCATTTCTTTCGGTATCTCCCTCTTCCACTACTCCAGGCATCCCAGTACCATTGCTCAACACCTGCACAATTTCCGTGGTTTATCACATAGTAAATAACCAATAGAGATTATACACTGCGGCACGTAAACAGTGAGAAACGTCACACGTAAACAAAAGAGCATCGGCGCTGAAACCATTGTTTGTTTACTTACTTTATTGAAGAGTGTTCGAGTGAATAAAGGCAAGGCTGGAAGTACACGTCTCTCTGTTACATGATAGAGTCTTTTTCGTGTTGTTTTTAATTTAGTTCAAGATTAAATAATATAACAAAAGAATGAAGGACGAAGTGTAGTGTGTGCTGTGCCTCCACATAGAGATAGATCTAGTTCATTTCTTATTTTACAGCCACGACCTCGGCGAAGAGAGAAGAAAAATATAAGGAATTGCAGTTCAAATGCCGAGGAACTACAAACAGTAGATGTTTTACTCGAGGAAGGAATAGAAAAAGAAAATAATTTACATAAAAAATTGAAAAGGGGAAAAAAGTACATATATAAAGAAAATAACTAAGGTAGTGCCCATGAAAAGGTAATTCCGACCCGCACTAGATCCTGAACTTGCAGCCTACCTGTCAAAATTACACCACTGCTTTAAAAAAAAAAAAGAAATATATATATATATATATATATATATATATATATATATATATATATATATATATATATATATATATATATATATATATATATATATGCGTGTGTGTGTGTGTGTGTGGGAGGGTGGGTTGTGGCACCCTAGCAGTACCATCTGAACTCGGTTGAGTCCCTTGTTAGGCTGGAGGAACGTAGAGAGTAGAGGTCCC